>NC_043975.1:38510471-38810471 GCF_902148855.1 Sphaeramia orbicularis | reverse complement strand
GCATGCTGGACAGCTAACAACACCACGGCCATCAGCCTTGTCTTAATGGCTGTCCAAATGTCACTTTTTTTGTTTTTGCCATGTGTCATTGTTTCGGTAACGTAGACTGCAGGGGTAGCATGCATGCTGACAAAGATCACTCAGTAAAGGAACAGTCACCTCCAATACAAAAAAACCTGCCATGATCAAATTGCTGTTATGTCAGTCAAACTTCTGTGAGATTTACATCAACTAGGAGTATACTGAGTGTTCTGCAGTAGGTGTCACAGTGGAGAGGACATTGTCTAATAATTATGGTCGAAATGCCTCTATTTATCTTGTTCTGGGTGTGTTATTTTGAAGAAGCACTTTTTGTAATCTATTATAACAGATAAACAAGACATGATGTGATGGGGTGAAGGCACTTTAGTCAGAGCCCAGTGGAATGGTCCAGCAGTGGACAACTCAGTGGGCGTATGCCAGTTAACGGTGAAAAGGCAAGCGCAGCACTCCCAAGAAAACAAGCATCCATGCTCAGTCAACCTTTATCTGACCCTGAAGCCTTAAGTGATGTTGTAGAGAATAATAGCTTTAGTGTTGGGGATTTTACCAGGGTTTCTGCAGGTCATTAATGTCTCAGATTTAACCATCTGATTTTAAAACTTAAAATATAGTTATACACTACTTTGACAGTTCTTAAAAATGGATAGGATTATGAAGATAAGTTTCATTATAAAGTTGGATTAGCTCAGTTTTGCCTCAGAGGACGGGGGTATGTAAATATACCAGGAATTCTGTCCGTCCTCCAGTCTGTCTGTCTATCTGTCCGAGATGTTGGTCCATCCCAATCTCAAACACTATTCACCCCATTCTTTTCAAATTCAAATTCAAATTGACTCACATGTTCTTACCACTAGGCGAGGTGCAGTGCATAGTTTGATGGTGGAATTTCAATTTTGGATTTTTTTTTTTTTTTTTTTTTTTTACAAATTTTTAAACATTTCAACTTATAATTTTTGTCCCGATTTCCCAGACACTATTCACGGATTCTTTCGAATTTCCCACACATGTTGTTTATCACTAGGCGAGGTTTTAGTTTATTTGATAGTTGGATGACTGATTTTCCTTTTTTTTTATTTATTTATTTATTTATTTATTTTTTTACAAATTTTTGAAAAACATCAACTGACAAGTTTTTGTCCAACCAATTCCACTGACACTACTCCCCGAATTCTTTTCAAATTGGACACACGTGTTCTTACCAGGAGGAGAGGTTCAGTGCACAGTTAATGCTGGATTTCAAATTTGGGATTTTTCTTTTGTACACTTCTAAAAAAAAAAACCTACTTAGGCAATTTGTCCATCCGATTTCTCTGACATTATTCACCAAATTCTTTTAAAATTTCACACATGTTCTTACATTTGCCTTCTTCTCATATGTTTTACAGATTTTTGAAAAGTTTTTAAAAGATTGAAAGATAAGTCTCAAATTAATCCCTGGATAGGCAGGGTATCAGTGAACAGGAGGGGCCAAGTGTTGTGTGACTGAGCGGGGGTATTGTTACAGATGATAATAATATAATTAACCTCTATACATGTTTAAAGACACCTGAGATGAGCCGGTTTCCATCACTGAGCACATTTCATAGGGTGTATTCAGACCTACTTCGTTTGGTCCATTTAAAATGGACTATAGTTTGTTTCCCTGGAAAGTCTGGACTTTTTTTAGGTGTAAATACAAACATGCAAACTCTGATTTGAGCCAAACAAGCGGAACGAGACCACCTAGAAGAGGGCCGTTTCCAAACAGACGCTGGGCCGGTTCATGTCTGGTGTGAATATAACCGGCCTCGAGCCGAAACAAACCAAGGAACCATGTGCCTTTTTGTGCTTGACCAGCTACCATAGCCGCGTGGCATTGTGGGTAATCAACAAAACTGCAAGTAGCTGAGCCGCACGGGTAGGCAGAGCTAATAGCAGCAGCCATGAGCTGTGGACAGACGTGGAACAATGAGGAGATTGAATGTGTCCTTGACATGTGTCTGTTAAAAATAGATAACATATTCTGAAAACGATAACTGTGCGTAGGACCTCCGTGTTCTTTCATCAACACCACACTGTCTCCGATTCACCCCCTCTCCCGACTTTCTTGTCCAACTGCCAGTGCAGTTTGTCACATGCATGCTCTGTTTACAAATTTTGGTCCACTCGCAAAAGTGCAATGAGAATGCGATGCACCCCAAATGAAATAATAAAGGTCTGTGTTTGATCAGAACCAAATAAGCAGACCACAAGGACTTCCAGGTGTGAGTAGAATTTTAGTCTACATGCAAGTGATCAAAAGTGATCAAACAAGTGCAGCTAGAGTTTTGCATAATTAATTTACTTTGCAAGTAATTCTGTCCCCATTTTTATTCATATCCTTGTACTTTTTGCTGATATGGATGTGAAATTGGTCTTTTAACACCCTTTGCAGTCTTGTCTTACATTTTACTTGTGAACCCAGCGCAGAACCCACTTTTTAGAACACATGAGCCACAGTTATGATACGTTTTTGCCTTTTGTGTACTTTTGGTGTTGATTTAGTTGGCAGAATGGACCCTATGTCTGGGTACCTTTGGTCGATTTTTAAATCAATTTCGTTTTCATGTACCTGAATCCAGTCGGGTGTTGGCAGTGGGACATTTCTAAATTGAATTCTCAAAAGCCACCCTGCTCTGCCTCTCTCTCTGGTATTTGTCTCTGTGTGTTCCCTGTTCTTTACTGCTGAAATGAAGCCCATCTCCTGCCTTTTTTGCTCCCTCTCTTTGCAGTAATAGGCTCATCTTTCCTCCGCTCTCTGCTCCCCCTATCTTTCATGAGTCTGAATAAAGCAGCTAATGGTGCATGGAAATGGTGGCAGCACAGTCACATCTATAGACAGAGCCTTTCTCCTGTTATGTGTTTCAGTATCTAAGTGAAAATACATTTTGACATGGAAGAGGCTGTTGTTTTACCCTCTCACTTGTTTATATTGTAAGGTGCTGTGAGACCATGATAACAAACATCTGAACTGATTAAGTCTATGGACACACTATTAGTCCAGTCTAGTCCATTACAGGGTGCTACAGTGATATGATGAGATGAAATCAGTCACTGTTTCTGTTGAAAATGATTATATCGGCTGTGGTATTGAGATGCTGATATAGTTAATATAGTCTTAAAATTTGTTTTACTTAGTTTTGCATAATCATTTTTATTTTTATTCTGAGGAAATGGCTTGTTTTAGGAGTGTCATGTTGGTGCAGTGGGTAACACTGGCTTTCACCTATTGTTCACAGACATGCACCGTAACAGATTAACTGCCCAATCTATTTAAACCACGTTGTGAATGTGACAGTGAATGGTGTTCGTGTGTATATATGTCCTTCATCTTACAGGGATACACTCTGGCATCCACACGACCATCATGAGGACCAAAACGTTTCAGAGAATGAATGAATGAATGAACTGGTTACTTTCGGCCCTCGCCACAGGGTATTGTCATCAGTTTGTCATCCATCTGTCCACCTGTATGTGCAAAAACTTGGCATGGACTGAAGGCTGAGGGTTTTCAAGTGTGGGCGTGTTATGTTTTTAGTTTAGTTTTTCAGGTAACATGAGAAAATCCTTGAGTTGCTGACGCTGACAAAATAAGATGGATTCACAAAACCGCTCTTTATTAACCTGTTCTCTCCCACCAATTTGTGTTAATTGTATCGAAATGGCTACCGACACAGGACTGTGACACGAAATATCGGTTTTTTGTCTATTACACAGAGCCAATCAGCGCCCTCATTATATCATGTCTAGACTGGTAACTTGTTACTGCTCGAAAAGTACCATGGCAATCACATAGCAAATAGATCAAATTTCAAACAGCAGAGATTTAGCTCAGTAGGTAATGTTTCGGACTGCAACGTGGAAGCCTTGTGTTCGATTCACAGTTGAAGTAGCCTTTTTTTTTTCTGCAGATTTTCAAATGGGGGGGTACAGCACCAAAGGTGCCGCCGATAGGTAAAATCCAACATTGATGTAAACTCACCACTGAGATGTGGTTCAGAGTGCAGAATTTGGAGCACCACCACTCAATACACAACTAACACAGGACTGACTCAGAAGTGAGAAGTCACATGGCACACTGCTGCATCTAACATGTGGCTCGGCCCACCTTGTCCAGCCTCAAACTCACTGACTGCATATAGAAAAAAGAATACCGTATAAACAACATATAGAGCATTTAGAACAATAATTCCTATTCTGTACTATATCCAGGCATCACCGTCTGGACCTGGACCCAGTGATAGTTCTGTCCGGACCTGTGACCAATCTCTGATAAATTCACGGGAATAGATCATTTTCATGAGGTTTTTTTTTTTTTCCGACGGTGGTGGCTATGGACAGCAGGTGCTGCTACTCCAGTTAATACGATTATAGCTTTACTCAATTAGCCAATCAAATCATTAGTTTACTCTCTGTGGCGCAAAGAGAAAGAGACAATGATAGAGGAAGAGACAGTGACGACAGCATGTCTTGCTCCAAAACTCGGAAAGTTGATGCGGAAAACTGTTGTTTTTTAGGGCACTTTCACACTGCGTACCAAGTCCTGTACTGTACTTGGATACGTTCACACCTTTTCTGCAGATGTTGCGTTCACAAGCACGTACCGAGACCCATACCCGAGTACGAGTGTGGCTGTAACAGGGCCGAAACAGTAGGTGGCGGTGTGGATGGAATTCTGTCACTATCCTACAAACGCAGATTCAGAAGAAGACCTTACCTATCTGTTATTAGCCTGTTTGAGGCAAAGAGAAGAAGAGCTTATTCACCTCTGTTTGCACTTTTTTATTTATTTTATTTTCTGTTTTCTTTAATCTGAACTAAAGGCCTTAATGTATTTGCCTGGGACTACTTTTACTTTTGCCTGGGGACTACTTTTACTTGTGGTAAAAGAGCTAGCTGTGCACACAATTAAATATTGTTGAAACCAAATGAAAATATCGACATAGGGCAGGGGTGTCCAAACTTTTTTTTAAAGAGGGCCAGCAGATCTGATAATGTGGAGATTGACAGGGGCCAGTGGTCCCTTCGGACGTTTTTTAAACAGTAAAATTACATATAAAAGCGTAATTTTAAAAACAACTTTATTTTCATTGTCAATATATCATTTTTTTTAAAATGGCAATGTAACCAAATCTAAGCCACTCAGGTGTGAACAAATTAAAAAAAAAACATTTCTCTGCCTTCCTTTCACATCTGGAGTCAGATAACATAGAACAAACCGTGTGGAGTATCTTAAACGTCCAAGAAGTTGATAAAAAATCTTAACCCCACATTCATTTTTAAAACATGACCTTAAATCAGTAATCATACTCATATAGTACTCAGTAATGTAAGTCTGTAAACGTTTAAGATGAAAACATATGACTTTACCTCTTGTCTTTCACACAAATCATCAGAAAGTAATATTTGTGTCACATCTACAAGTACATAACACCAGCAATTATAGGCAACTAACCTGGCAACTTGGTAGCCTGCCTTGGTGGTGAATTCACTGAACTCACAGGTTCACATGAAGAGGTCACTGTTGTGAGTTTAAAGCAGCTTGAATTTTGCTTCACTTTTTCAGAACGCTCACTCCCTGCTAGCTTGTCGTATGCGTTAGCATGTTTTGTCTGCTAGTGTGTCTTTACATTGAATTCCTTAAACAAGACAACAGTCTCTTGACAAATTAGGCAAACACAATCACCTCGATTTTCAGTGAAAAAAGTTTGTAATTCCCATCTCTCCTGGAAGCGGCGGCCCTCACTGTCAACTTCCGTTTTTTTTTTATTTACAGGCGCCATGGTTAGAAATTAGCGAAAATGGTTCACGGCAAAGTCACAGAGCCAGATAGAGTTAGAGTGGTGCTGCCACCATGAGGTGAAAGGAGAAACTGCATTTTGAACCTTTTATGATTCATGTACTCAGATCAACAGTCCCAAGCGGGCCATAAATAATACATTATAAAACCGAAGCTGTGGGCCATATAAAATCTGACCGCGGGCCGTGATTGGCCCCCGGGCCGGACTTTGGACATGCCTGACATAGGGGATAGCTCAAAGACACAAGTTGGACTGCGGTTTGGACCTTTTACTTGGAGTAAATTTTAATAATTGGACCTCCGTGATTTTTAATTGAATACCTCTGCTATATACTGTCACTAATTTGTCGTGTCTTCCATCAATTGCCACAGAACTGTGGTTGAAAAATGCAAGTATCCTTGAAGTATATGCCATATATTACCACAGTACTGTGGCAACAAGAGGCTAATGAGTTCATGTAACAGTATCCAAATGAATGACTGAATGAATGAATGTTTATTTCAGTTAAATACAAAACACATACATATTAAAAAAAACAAACAAACAACATAAATTAACACAATTTGTAACTGAAAAAGGAAGAAGCTGAAGCCAGAGGCTTATTCTGCTTCTCCTATTCCCATCCTTACTCCAAGTCCACACCTGAAGTTGCATCAGATTAGTACTTAAACACAAATTTACTACATTCGGTGATTATAGTCATGTTGAAATCATATTACTATCATAGCCCTTAAGAATTGACAAAATTAAAGCCTTTTTGAAACAGCGACAGTGAGCTACACAATTTCACTTCATCCTTCAATTTGTTCCATAATTTGACAACAATAACAGAAACACAGTGATATTAACTGTTTGTTCTTACTTACATTTTTCAAACACAAACATCCCTCTTAAATGATAATTTCCTTCTCTTAACTTAAAAAAAATTTCTGAATACAAACAGGATTCCATGATCCATGATTGGCCTAGTACAAATGCTAACATTTGATTGGCTCTGTGGCAATAGAAAACTGATATTTGTACCACAGTACCTGTGGCAGTAGCCATTGCTTAATTTTATTGTGGCTAAAATACAACCTGAACTCCATACATTAGTCCCATTAGCTTCAATCGCTATCCAGGTAATTCCTTCACTAATTATGTTTTGGTGTCCAGGAATACAACAAAATAACAAGGTAAAATAACAATCCAACAAGGTACAACAAGCCTATATGGATAAAAGATTTATTGTAGAAATTTTAATGTATTTAATTCAAAATAGTAACTGGATCGCGATCCAGTGGGAATAGAGAGATTAAAGGTCTCATTTTGTGCAATGCGTTTTTTATTCTGTTTATCATGAATGAATATCAATGGAGAAAAGAGCAAAACTAACTCTACCTAAAAATTAATTTGGTCTAAGTTCATGCTGCATTGTTTGTTGCAGTTTTTGTTTAGTTTTTGATTTTTGAAAACTGCTCAACTATTCAGTACAATGTACAATGGCATATTGTGCGCATGAGGTAGAGAGAATTTTTTTTTTAATCTAATGTGGCCTTAATGCAATGTACAAAATCCCCCAGTTCCACAAACTATTTAACATATTTAAAACAAGCAGGAAATATAACAGGAAGTAAGTAATTGACTGAAGTCATAAACCATTGGAGTAACAGCATAAAGTTCTTGTGAGACATGACAAACAGTATGAACTTTTTTTTTTTTTTTTTTTTTCAATTAAAGAACAATCCTTATTCATTTCTCTTGTTGTTGTAGACTGAATGATCATGAGCTACATTAACCCTGAGTCTCCTGGTCTACAGGTGTACATCCGCATCCTGGACAATGAGTGGAATGTGTACCGACGTTACACGGAGTTCAGGGAGCTTCATAACCATCTGAGAACTCAGTTTCCACAGGTGGACGCCTTCAGCTTTCCACCCAAGAAAGCCATAGGGAACAAGGTGAGCAAACAGAAAACCACTTGATGGCCTGCATTGGTTACTAACATAAACTCCACAGACAAAGCACGGCAATAAAATGCAGCAATTGTATGTTTCTGCAAACCGTAGATACAACACTGACATTTTGGACAAAAATCTCTTAATATCCACAATTTTTGATACTTGTGTTTTCACATTATGTAGTTTCTTAGCAGCTCATGATGCATTTCAACAGCCTGCAACAAAAATAAGCTTCAGATTTGTATTTTTATTTACTTTTATGGTGCAGTTTAGGAATTTGGATTTTGTTTTGTACAGTAAATACAGTTAGGGAAAAAGTGTGATAAATAATGCACCAAGCCCCCAAATGGTTTTTGTGTTCGCCTGACTCATAAAGTGTAAATTTTAATAGAGAAAAAGTCTGCTAGAAATATGCTAAAATGGCTCACATGTTGGAAGTCATATCTAAAGCAAACCATATAGTAAATGACTTTTATAGGCTTAGACTAATGACTTCAGTTACTCTGGATGCTACTCTCTCTCATGGATTATGTATATTCACCATGCCACCTCATCTGCTTGCTGTCTGTTGAGGTAAAGGCAAAAAACAACATCCAGTCCTTCAGTGACAATGACACATTATACTTATCTGTGATTTGCACAAATGTACAATAGTAACCCTTTTTTTCTGGCCATTGGATTGATGACAGTGTCTGTCCCAGTGCAGCTGTGGCTCACAAGGTAGAGCATATCGTCCAGTAACCAGAGGGTTGGTGGTTCAAATCCTGCTCTGTCCTACCTTGTAACATATACCACCATGTGAATGTGAGAGTTAATGGATCTAATGCAGGGGTCACCAATCCTGTTCCTCGTTGACAAGTATCCTGCATGTTTTAGATTTAGGACTGCTGGAAGAGGGAAATATCTAAACATACAGGATACTGGCCCTCAAGGACCAGGATTGGCGACCCCTGATCTAATGTGTGTGCTTTGAGTATGCGTAAATAGAAGAGCGCTATATAAATCTAATCCATTATTATTATTTAGTGTTTATAAAGAATGAATTTGACCCTTTTACCTCATAAAGATGCTGCAGAATTTGACACTGCTCATTATTTCTATAAACCCATGAAGACATTTTATAATAAACATTATATCAAGCTGTAAAGTTAATATTGAGTTGTAAAAATTTATATCCACTTGTAAAGATGGCCAACTATGTGGTATTTAACTGCTGTCTCCACTCATATTTCTCGCACTATCCCTGTTTTGCTGACAAATACACAACCTCACTCCTCATCTGCAAGGGTTTCTGTGCCGCAGGTCTCTGTGGCTCACTTACCTGTCTTGTAACACGAGGTGCCCCCACCCTCCCTCTAACCATCCTCTCCTCCCCTTTCATCCTGTTCTCCTCCGTCTCTCTCCCAACCTTTGAGCTGTAATTTGGTTCTGACCCTGATTACTGGTTGGATTTGATGCTGCCACTGCAGGATGCTGCGGTCTGACTCCCCACCTGTCATGGCTTGAAACCAGATTGAACACTAGGTTGCAGAGGCCTTCATACGTGAAGAGAGGTTGAGGTGTTTACTGAACACGTATGTTTATGGTATGGATGATTGTAAGGAACAGGTCTCTACCACAAGCATAGACAGTCAGCGTTGTGCACTACAAGGCTCTTACAAAGCCCATTACACTGCAGGTTTGTGTGAATTATTGGTTTTCATGTCTCCAGGAAGTAGAAGATAAGCCCTGGCTTTGTTAAACACTGACTACATTTCAAAACAGAACACCTCCAGCTGCAGCTGCTGCTCAAACCTGGAAACACAAGCACATAAACATAAAATGATTGATTTCCTGCTAAATCTGTGTGTGTATGTGTGTGTGTGTTGTGTGTGTGTGTGTGTGTGTGTGTGTGTGTGTGTGTGTGTGTGTGTGTGTGTGTGTGTGTACCTTTCACTGATAACAATGTGGATGGTCTTTGTCACCTTTGATACATGGAACCTGACATCCAAAAACTAAAATGTTGACTTTTACACATACTATTAAAAGGAGTTGGATTTCTACGTAGGAGTCATGGACTGTGTTAAGTGATCTCAGGAGTGTCCTCCTGAGTCCATGTGTCTGCTTCCATCATGGTATCATTACAGTTTGTCATGTGATGACACCTGAGTGGTTGAAGGTCATACACATTCAGTGGTTTCTACTTTTATAGTAACAAATATTCTCCTAAAATAATTGTCAGTTCTTTCAAAGTTTAGCCACAGTACATGCTTCCAAAGTCCTAGTAATGATAAATTACAATAAATAAGATAACAGCTGACTGACTAATTGAAATTATTTTTACCATGATTTTGTTCAGGAAAGGATTATTGGCCCTTGGAGGGTCATGGTTTCTTTCTGTCCTGTTTGTAAGGCTCTTGAGGTCTTAGCTGCACACACTTTGTATTTGCTGTCTTTTATCAGTCTGTCCCTTGACAAATGTGCTGTGCCCGTAGTCGTAATGTTTAAGTCACTATGGAAACCAGATTTCCACATCATCTCAATCCATCATTGAGCCAATTTGGTACAGAGAAACTGGAAATGATCGAGGGAGAAGCCAGAGCTTTGCTCACAGACTTGTGGATTTTAAAATACCATTAAGACTTTGATGTACTGATTTGTTCAAATTAGCAAAAACCACAAAAGTTTAGTGAAACTTAAACAAGGAAAAACAAAACTCAAGGACCAGACGAGAGAGAACAGGTGGAGGGTTTTACAGCTTAAAGACTGGTTAAGCACCAGACTGGAGATGTTAAAACAGTAAAAATAGTATAGATGTGTTTGTGTATGCATGTGCAGTAAGAAGTTTATCTGTGAACGCAGAAAAATGGCACAGCACAAAGTTCATTTATACTGTGTATATTGTGTGAGTTAGTGTGTTTGTATGTGAAACACTGTTGTTCTTGCTGAAAAAGAATGTGAGTATTTCTCTGTGCATGAACAGCTATGTTTTTCTGTCTTAGAAGTGAGTTCTCTGCAGAATTGGTGTATTTTGTATATTTGAGTGTGAGTGTGTGTGGTTGTCTTAGTAATCAGCAGGCCTGCTGCGCAGAGTTTCCCTGTTATTTCAATCCTGTCTGTGTTTGTTTTCTGCTCTCTAGGAGTACTTTGTAGTGTTGGCAGCAGTGAAGACCTTCTCCTTTAGGTGAAATGGGGTGCAGGGCTGCTACAGGAAGCTGCTTCATAATATTTGATTAAAATACGGAACAGAAAGAATCCAAGTAACAAACTCAACAGAGCCAAATTGTTTGTATAAAGAGGAATCTAATGAAAGATAAAGCTGTGAGTTTAGATTTATTCATGGTGGAAATTGAAAACTCACTAAACGATGAGGATTTTTTTTTTTTTTTGACATGAAATATAATTTGGAAAGAATGGGGTCCAGTAGATGCTGTATGTCAGGATACATACATAACATACATACATAAAAGCCTCAAAGTGTACCTGGACTTGGTAGTCACACGTACTTGACAAGGGGCTCTAATGCAGTTACTTGACAGAACCGCTAGTATTATACATGATCTTTTCAAATAGCTAGCAATGAAAATTCCTTGCAAGTACCGTTTAAGTACTTTTAGCATATAATAGTCTCAGAGAACTGTCCAGGGAAAAATCTGTAATTAATTAATATCTGTATTAATTTATTGAAAGTCAAGTGGTCTGGTGGCAGGCTCTATTCAGAGCTGTAGGAAGGATAAATATGTGACATGTAACTAATTATCAACTATTATTAATCACAAATTAATTGTCAAGTTTGACTATTGCTCTTTTCCGTGGCTCATCACAGAAACACATGGCAGCTACCATAAATGTGATATCATAGCAGCATGAAAACAGCTTCCTGTTATCTGTCTCTACATTTAGTCTCTAGCTTTTGCCTCAGAAGAGAGAGCTACAGAAGGAAGATGTATGATTTCACTTCCACTTTCATCAAAAGTGACACTGACTGATAAATCGCATTTTCATTGTCATCATAATATGAATTTGTCATAAACTTGCAAAAGATTGGCCAAAATACAATCTGAAAAACCTTACTGAATTTCCATGTGCTATGTGAAAAATGTATCCATAAGTTTGGGCTGTACGTACTAAGGAAACTACAAAAAAAATAAACTGATCCTCCATGATGTAAGTCATTGGTTCTTGGACTGTCATTTTGAAGCCAGGAGTTGACTTTTTTTTTGTTTTTTTTAAATTTGTCACCTTTCTTTCGTCTTTAAGACCTGTAGTGACCATATTTGTACAAAGGCTAGAGGCTAGAACTGTTTAACAAACACTAGCTTACTCGCAGAAGTAAAACAGTAAACTTCATACAAATTATTGGACATAATCATTTGACAGCTTTGTTCATGTGACCTGTTAACCACAGCCATAGTCACACAGTCTTTAAGAAAAAATAAATGTTTTATTCAATTAACAGAAGCTCAGAAAGTCTTACACAGTAGGTAGCAATACCCTGTATTGAAAATTCATGTTTTAAAGACAGACCAGTTGAAGAATAATTATAGAGTCTAAATGAAACAGCCTCTTAAAAATAAGAGTGGAGTGATTTGAAAAATTGACTGAAATAATTTGTTAGAGAAGTTTAGTGGAAGTTTCTGGGAGCATCTACTGGCTATCAGTGGTTTCTACACTTTAAGATTGTTCTTTGATGGCTTCACTATGGAACATCACACCAAACAAATGAAACTCTAGTTAGCTGTCAGCTACCTGCAGATGATTTGGTGTCAGCTTAGTCCTGACAATAGTTTGTTTAGTTATGTAGTTTGTTTTATGATCACAAGTCATTGTATCTTTGGGATACTAAACAATGCTATTGTAAATCACAGATGTTCCACATATCATGTAGAGCTACTCAAACAACATTTGTGTCATCCTTTCTGGTCATGTAATGTATAATTTTCTCTCTGCTGCTCTCTGTCTTCCCCACATTTATCCACTCTAAACTGACACTTTAACTACAGACTTTGTCAATCCAAAGCTAGTTTGGAATCACTGAAACAAACACAGGGGCCCCATTACATGCAGCTAATGATTGAGCAACGTCAGTGTAATAATGTGTTTATTTGTGAGATGGGAGAAAAGGAGGAGACATTTTTACAAGGCTTTTTAACTGCACCCTCTCTGCTATGCTATGGTTTGCTTTGTCGAGGAATGAAGATGACGCTGTGAAAGGATTTGAGTTTTATAGAATCCTGTAAAAAAATGCACACACATACCTAGCACATGGAACTTACCTGTAGACACACTCAAGTAAGATTATCTATCCTAACACTTGACTGACTTTCACAGGCCGGCTTGCATGGCAGCACCCTGTGATTTGGACTGTTTGGTTAATCTCCTGCCATTGCACGGTGTCAGGACTCACACAAGTGCAATACAGGAACTTGTAAGGGAAAGTGAATCACAGAGGTGTGAACTCCAGCACTCGTCACCCTGAATCACATCGGAAAAAAATGAATTTCAACCATGGAATATGACACAGATATCCTGCCACATGTGGATTATGTTTTGCTGCACTGTATAAAGTTAAAGGGTCAGTGTCAAGCAGTGACACGATTACAGTTTTGTGTTCAGTGGACTCTGACTTTGTAAATATATAACCGATATCAATGTGTGGTACATATTTCAGCAGGTATAGTGTAAATACTTAAATATAGAAAGGGTGAGGATTGCATAAATTAAAATTTTGACCAAAAATATTTTAGAATGTGCTAGGTAACACGGTTTCACCCAAAATGTCACTGAGTTCAACAAGGTTTACGCCAAAGTGCTTAACATGCAGTTCCCACAGGAAATTCACTTAAATTTGTCTATTATGTGTTAAATAACATATTGAGATACACTGATGTCAAAATTTAGAAAAATATATTGGAAACTTTTGGACTTATTGACACAGATTTAAAGTAAGACAGTGTCAATGGGCATAGTGCAGTGATTCCCAACCTTTTTTGGCTCCTGACCCCATTTTAACATCACAAATTTCTGGAGACCCCCAGACATTGAAAACGGATTAATTTTTTTTGGCTAAAATTAATTTGTTTTTGATCATGTAGTAGTTTGCTATCCTATATGCAAATAAACATTAATCTTAGACAACATTTAGACCTAGTAAATGTATATTATTATGGACGGAGGCAGAAAAGCCAGGTGTAGATTACTGCCACAAGTGAGAATTTTATTTTCCTTGGTCAGGATATGTACAGGTCAGTTCCAGCTTGTATTTACAAGGCTAACAATTAATACTAAACAAAACGGTAACTCAAACTATCAATTATTGACAGAGCTGCAGCATCTGTGACCGACCACAATAAACATTTTGACAGATAAACAGTACCACAGTGCTTCAGTTTTCAGCTTCACAGTTTGTCATGCCTTTTATGTATTGTGATTGTTTCTCTCAATTCAACATAGTTTTTTTAATGAGTAAGTTTTTTTAAATTTTTTATCAATTACTAGAAATTTCAGGCAGCCCCCATGTGAATTCCAGGTGACCCCACATGAGATCCCGACCCCAAGGTTGAAAAACACTGGTATAATGACATGGGTTTCAATTAGAGTCGACCGATGTCGGCCGGGCCGATTATCTGCGCCGATATTTGGGAATTTGACATATATCGGTATCGGCCTTTTTTTAATCCGACAGGCCGATATTAAGAAATCAATTTGAACTGGGTTATTTCGGCTCAGATTGCGCCGTGCCTCTCCTCTACTCTCTCTCTCTCTTCTCTCCTCTCCTCACCTGCACTGTCCCTCTGCACCCTCGATTGGTTGAGGCGGAAGCTTCCTCACACACACAGACTGGGACTGGACTAAGGATGAGACTGTTCTACATACATTTTCTCCATTACTAATCATAGTGTGCAGAGCGTTTAGAGCCAGACTGATGAATTAATGTTCTGGTAAAAGCTCATTCAGCCTCCACCTTAGCGTGCTTCCCTAAAACAAGTGAACTGAGTTTTTAGGGGCTCTCTCTTAATCCCACACACATGCTTTTCTATCACCGACTGTTTCCATCTCCATGTTATCAGCAGTCCTAATGCTCAGACATGTCAGGAGGGTAATCTGAGTTAGCACAGCTGCCGCTAATGTTTACTCTGCTCTGACGGTCTTCTGAAACATTCGTAGTAGTTATCAGATGTAGAGCACAGGGATGTTTAGTACAGTTTCAGAAGAGTTTTCTTCTGCATTTACCTTTGACACATGTGTTTTCTCTCCAGAGCTTCTCACACGAGAAAACTTCGCCCCTCCGTGGTGCGTAACTCCTTCCCGCTGTCACATGTCGACGCGGAAGGAGTACCCCCTGCGTCAAATAGTGCCGCTGTGGGCTCTGACCGCGTGCGTCGATTTCTGACTATTTGGGATGAGACTGTGTTGGGTATGTAATGTAATAGTGTGCGTTTGCGTTAAAGTCACATGAAGAACTCTACAACTCACAACTACTAATGTTGCTGTGAGCTTTGTAGTCCTATGATCTGAAAATTAAAGTGAAGATGAGAGAGAGAGTCAAATTCAGAAGTGATTTATCTGAACATGGTGGAACATTTTAAATCCTGTGTGTGCTCATTAAAGCCCTAAAGGCTGTTTGTGTTCTGTCAGGAGTTTAACTGCACTCATAGCTACTATTAGACTTTTTTATGTAGCTTTTGTCATATTAATGATTAATAATGTAGCAACATAGTTTTGAATGACAGGGTCCCTGCTATCGCATGGTAAAATATAAAATTTAATAATGAAATCAACTTCAGGCTTCCCAAATGCAGTAATAAATGAAGCATGATGAGTTGAGCATATGTCAGCATGTGGCCCAAGAGTTTACAACAGTCTCCCTGTATTTTTGTTGTGTTTGAACTTAATACAAAGATAAGTCATTATAGTTATATTTAAATTTTACTTTATTTGCTGTGAAAAAATTTAAGGGAGCTATTTATTTAAGCTTTTATTCAACTTTATAAGAGATGCCTCTGAGTCTAGGAAATCCATGCACTTCTGGAGCTATTATTTTCTATTTATTTGACTAAATAAACATGCTTTAGGCATTTAAACGAAGTTCAGTGTTTGCATTATTCAAAATTTTTCATGCCAATTTTTAAACTGTTACTGCAAATGAATATCGGCTCCAAATATCGGTTATCGGCCTCCTCTAACTACTAATAATCGGTATCAGTATCGGCCTTGAAAAACCAATATCGGTCGATCTCTAGTTTCAATTCAATATGTCCAATATGACCAATATGTCTAGAAAACAAGTCAAATATTTTTAATATAAGCATTACAGAATGCATACAGAATAGGATAAGAGAAACTTTGATTTTTCTCATAGATGCGCGTGTTCCCTTGACCTGACCCTAAAGCTTCTGTTACCTGTAGCAAAACATATAGTATTAATCTGGCTTTTTAGCAAGCCTGTTTTGCATTATTTGCTCTGTTGCTCTGACAGACCACTTTCAGGATTGATCATCTTAATTTCAGCACGAAAAGTGAAGCAAATAAATGTCAAAATTGAAAATCAACACGGAGGAGATAGACAGCAGAAATCAATCTTCATGGATTGGATAAACTTCAGAGGCAAGTAACTTTGTCAACAGTTTGGAACCTCAGTATGATTAAACCGTGTTATTTAAAAAAAGGTTTTATACAAGAAAAACAGACTACATTCAAACAGTGGCCATATTTCTCTGATGTCATACATATCATTGTTCACCATCTGGTCAGCAAATGAAAATAGACAGAGACAGATAGACAGCTAGATGAAAATCCAGTCTCATCCAGCCTTTTCTGACACTTAAAGGTGCCATATGTAGGATTGTGGTACTGCAATCACCTTAAAAATATTGTAGAGCATGGTATCCTCTCCGCCTCCCCCCAGACTAGGGGTTGCCAGATCCAGCATGAACATCTACTACTAGCATTTCCACTAATCTTTGCCACCACACCATAAATTTCATACAAAAAAAATCATCATCAGACTTATCATACAAGTATAATATATAATAGGCCAGGATAAATGTCCTGCCCATTCAAATGAAATTTTGCGAAGATTCAGATTTCACTTTAACTTCCGCGAAGTACAAGCGGCACAGATCGCTACTGTAACCCCCCCTCATAGTATTGTAAGAAACCGGCTGCCCCCCATCATAAGAAACTGGCCAGCCTCCCCCACCCACATAGTATTATAAGAAACCGGCCAACCCCCGACCCCCCCCTCCCCCAGCCGAACCACGGGCACCCCCCCCTTTCGGATTACACACCGCTACATGAAGAGGTCACTTCCACAGAAAACAACGTACTACAAGGAGCTACCATGGCAAGCAACAAGTCCTACACCGGTTCCCAGTCTCTTCACCAGTCCCGGACCGGCAGGGTCTTCATCGGGGCCAGGAGAAGAGACCACAGCCCAGCCCTGGGAGAAGACACCGACGGTCTGGGACCGGGTGAAGAGACCGCGGCCCCGGCTCTCAGTAGCTCTTACTGGTGGTGAGACTTAGGGAGAGTGGCGTCGGTCTTCAAATTCTTCTCTGTTTCCAGCCGTCTCCATGTTTCAAAAGCATCTCCTATACATATCCTGGTTTTATGTCTCACTTTGTCACAACATATTTGGGAATAATAAGAGGCCTTTTAGGTTTAGTAACATCAGACGTTTATGATCAGAAATGTTCCAGCTGCAGCTCAGTGGGAACTGGCAACCTGGATGCTGAAAGGCTACTGACTTGGTGATTGGAAGACAGGTGATGGGTTGAGCATCAGGCCAAAACACACAATGACAACATAAACATCATTTTGGGGCTGACACTTAGCTTTTCAAATGCAAATATTCTTGCTGGACTACTACTGTCAGTGATATCAGTATTTGAAATGAACATGATTCCTTAACGTCTGGTGACAGTCAAGGCCATTTTATAATTACTTAGAACATAATTCCTACATACTGCACCTTTAAAATTGTTCCTTAGAATGTCTGGGTCAATGATCCTCATTTAGGATAATGGTAAAACACAGAGAGCAAACTTGACTGGAGCTTTTCTGAAACATGATTACAGGGGTGGTTGGTGGAAGAAGTCTGTAAAATACTGACAAAATGCTATTTTTGCCATGCATTTCTATTTTTTTGTATTTTCATTATCATGGATCATCTGTAAAATTAGGCTCTTATTGAAGTATTATTCATGCATGAAGGTGATTCATCACTAATTCACTTTAAAGGTCCAATAAGTGAATTTTAGGAGGATTTTGCAGAAATGGAATATAATATAATGATGCTTTCAGCAGTGTCTAATAATCACACACTAAGCTTTGTTACCTTGGAATGAGGCTAGGGCCAAGGCTTTTATTTCACTCAGCTGCAAAAGGTTCCGGGCCTTTATTTGTAAGAGCTTTGAATTACAGGGAGGTCTTGTTTCATATATCTTCATTTAATGAACAGAAATTTTCCTTTTAAGTATGAAATCTTGTTTTGATCTGCTCTTTTTTGCAAACAAGGGTGTAGTATTTTAAGTATTACAAACACATCCTTACAAAGCACTCTACCATTTCACTGGATAGAAACAATTTATTGCTTAACAGTGCGACACACACCTGCAGTGACTGAATTTTGACAAAAACAAAATGTTTTCATGTCTTTAACAGATTCACTTTTACATCTCCATTTTATAGTGGTTTCCATCCACTGTTAAGATGCATTACTATCATCCACAAGGCTTGCATATGGATCAGTTAATATCTCTTTAACTAAAAAGGCCAGAACAGACAAAGAGCTTGATTTTTCATTTTGGCCTTTGTTAAACTAAAAATGAAATTTGTTTTCTTGAACATTTTTTCTATCAGCAACAGTGTACTACCATCATTATTGAGATAAACAGCGTCCGTCTTCAGACCATAGCGGCAGCAGCAGGGGCTACTGTTCATCTGTTTCTTATTGCTCATAGGACTATTCACAGGAATAATGATGAATCAAGCACTTTGTAAAACTTTTATCTGGTCTTTTTACTACAAAAAACCATGTTAGAGTTGACTCATGGTATAAGCCACCCCTCACTAAGGCCTTTTCATACAGGGCAGCTTCATCTGTTGACATGTAATGAAGCATGTAAATGCACTTGAGGGAATCTTCATTTGGATTAGTTTGATCCAGAAAAACAAAATGGTTGTCTGTCACAACAGCTGGTGGCAGAGCTGACCCCTCACCGTGGTAACCGGGGACCCACAGGGGTTCATCAACGCTAAGAACACATCCCCTCTGACTCATACAGTATGTGCATCTGTCTTCTGGTCTTCTTAATGAGCTCATAAGACTCAGTCTCTCTGCATCTCCAAGTGCTTTAGGCGAGACTGTCCAGCTGTGTAACCTAACTATGCAGATGAATTACACACACACAGATTTCCACCAGCTGCCTGTGACTGCTCTTAACTGGCTGATTTGTCAGGGCTCTGACTAGGCATACAGGCTAAATGTTTCAGTCACGCCTGTCAAATCCCTCATGATGCTCATGTTAAGATAGCCAAGAGGCTAAATGATGACATCAAAGCCACGCTGTTTTTAGACCCCAGAGTCCAGCTGTCAGCTTTCCTCAAAGTCCTCACCTCCTAATGATTTTACAGCTTTTGTCCAAAGGCTTTTTTCCCCCACTCTCCTCCCTCAATATCAGTGTGTCTCATTTTCCTATGTATGTCACTACCTCCCCTCTTGCTCACTCAAGTCACTCACCTGCCTTCAGCTTTGATAAAAATCTGTTCATTTTTTGGTGTAGCTTTTGTCTCTCTCTCTCTCTCTCTCTCTCTTTCTCTCTTTTTTTTTTCCTTTCAAGGCCATAGATGGAGTCATTGTGATTTTCTTTTAGCTTGAAGGGAGATTCAAAGAGAGACAAAGTGTAGAAGATTTTCTAGGTGAAACCTGGGTCTTGCACAGTTGTGACCACTTTCACAGAGTAACTTCATTTTCAGCAAGAAGTTGTAGGCAACTGTAATGAAATACAGTAGAACCTTGCAGTACGAGTGCACCATTATACGAGTAATTTGCTTTACGAGCCACGGATCCTGAGTATTTTTGTTTTGAAATGCAAGTGGAAATCCGCAGTACAAGCGAGCTTCATACTAGCCACTGGTAGTCAGCACTGAGCTCGCACATCCTCCCCCCAACAGGAGCAGTCTCTTCTTGTTTGGAAGCAGAATCGTTCAGATTCATTATATTTCAATTAATTTCAATAGGTAAAATTGATTTGTAAAACGAGTAAATAGCAAAATAATCTCAGACATGGAACAAATTAAACTCATACTGCAAGGTTCTACTGTATTCGATAATTTCCATCAATGGTAACACTTAAGATACACCTGACATGTTTTTTTTTTTTTTTTTTTTTTGGATCATCCTGCTTTGTTCCCCGGTCCAGACTTTTAAATTACTTATTTATTATATTACATTACAATTGTCATTATACAATTTCTGCAAAAGGTTTGGTATGATTTTACTAAGCGGCCATGTCAGGGCTGAATATGGAGTCAAGTGCCAAAACCTACAGTTCCCTGTATGCTCACTTGAGATTGGGTCCAACGCCAAAATAAACATCTTGGCACAAAAACATTTAGAGTATCTACAGCTAATTTCCTCCGTCATGACAACTTAAAGTTATACTGTATGATGTGGCTTTTTACACTTTTCTTTTGTCATCTTAAAATGCTCCTAATAGCGTGTGTCAAACTAAAATGTAAAGAATTCCACCAGGTATTGAAACTCAAAAATGTTTAATTCTCATATATCGCTCATATTTCTGCTAAAATTCTGACCAATCATTTTATGCGGTCTGAATGAAATAATTGGCCACGCCTGGCTGAGCCTCCTGTCAATCATCCATTACCGCTGTCCCGCATCCGATCCATTACCGCCGTCTTGCATCCAGTATGGGTACCTCCGAATCGGATGCTTCACTCGCGCTGCTCCTCCTGTCACTGACCACAGTCTCCTGTCTAGGATGTGTATGGACAGGACTCAAATGCACATGAAGGGGAAAAAACGGATGTATTAACAGAAACAACAACCGAGGGGAACAAACAGGAGTCCGGTGAATGAAGGATGGACGTAAAGTCCAGGAGTCTGGCGTACTGGACTCCACAGACAGGTCTGCACAAAGCTCAGCTTTTATGACCGCGGGACTCATACAGGTACATGTACTTGGTGTCACACGATGTAGGAATATGTAGGATGATAAATGTATGGACTATGAAACCTTAAATGCCCACGAAAAATTCGCGGAGGCCGCGCATTCACAGTGTGCGCGCCCATCCCCTGGGCACCTCATCGCCCAGCTGATGAGGTGCAGTGAAGATACTGACCCAGTGCTGAACAGACCAGACCCTTAAATACAGGCTCTACTGATGAAACAGGGGCTGCAGCAGGTGGATGTTGTGATTGATTGCCGAGGGAGGGGTCCACGGCCACGCCGAAGCGGACCGGACCTCCATCTCCACCTGCGCTTCCACCACACATCAAGTGAGAGGAGGGGGGCATCAGAGCTCAGGTAGGGGGAAGTGGGCGAGGCTTTGGTGGGAGGCGAGTTGTTCATGTTGACATTTTTACTAAGTGCTGCGAGAAATGCCACATCGGTAGGTTTAGCTTTAGAAGGGTGAATTTTTATATAAATCTTGTTTTTATATAAAACTCAGTGAAATTGTATTGGGCCTTAAAGCTGTGCATAGTTAAAGATGTGAATGACAAGTGAGTGCTTTGTCTGCTGTGTGGGCTTTCATTGACAAGTCACTTATCTGCTGAGATGGAATTCTTTATGGTTCATTCAATCTTTTCCTTGACTCAACTTGAAGTTGAGGGGCTACATCAAAAGCCAATCAAAGGCCAAGCATTTTTTATGACATTTCCTTTAACTTAATTGCAATAAGCAGCCTGTTACCGTATATAGCTACATCAGTTTTGGACACCGACTGTATATAAGTATTGGTAGAAGTAAAGTAATAGCACACATTGTTTGTAATTGTGGTTTTGCAGTTTCCAACTGGCCATTGCCATTTTGGGTTTTTGGAGCCAGAAGTGACCATATCTGGACAAAAAGGGTGGAGTAGCAGTAGTGTAAGAAGCCACAGCCATCTGTGAGGGTTCATGGGTGTGCTAATGCTAAACACTAGCTTACACTTGGTAAAACAGTAAATTTCATCAAACACTGCATAACAAAGTCATTTAACTTATTGTCTTATTGACTTATTACTGGAACCTATTAATCTTAACTACAGTGGCAATGTCTGTCAAGAAAAATGTGTTTTATTAAATTAAAAGAAACTTTGAAAGTCTCACTTGGCAGGCAAGTGAGCTGCCATAAAGATCTTTCAGTCAAAGCCCAGCATGGCAGATGTAAAAATTTGTGATCAACCTGAAATCTAAGTAATAGAGAAAAAACTTAAGATGGATAAATATAGCAAATAAACACCAAAAATGACACATGGGGAAAAAGGAATTGACACCTGATTTAGAGAGAAATTCACTCTAAGTCTGTGGGAGCTGGGGCTTTTTGGAGCTCACCCCAATGGCCATCAGTGGAATTACAACATTAAGATACTTGACATTAGCTTCATTTTGGAGATGGTGTCCTTTCCTCTTGCTTTTGGCTAGCGTTCTGTTACCAAAGGGCCAGGACTGAATGGGAATACTTTATTTAGATTTTATTTGGTTAATAGGTTGTACTGATAAGACTGTTTGATGAGGTTTACCATTTTACCATATCTGTAAGCAAGCTTTAGTAAGTTCACCCATCACCATTCACAATTTCCTGGTACCAAAATGGCAGTCCAAAACTAATGGGTGATGTCACGGTGGCTCTGTTTAGTTATATATATAGTCTGTGCTTTATACATTCTGCAAAGTTGACATTACTGTTATCAAACACAACAATATGTTAACATTTATCAAGAAGCTGAAGGTAGGTGACAGCATTTAACATATCAGTGTTAGTTTGCACACTGGACAATGTTTTCAGACCGTTTTTGACAACTTTTACTCCTCAGTTTTCTGTCGTCCCATCCTCTCATTTAAATATGGTACCAATAAGCCAAGACATCAACAGCCAAATGCCAACATTACAACAGCTGTGTCCACATCTTTCATCCAGTCTATTGATTTAACCCATCTACATAGACGTAATCTCACCCCCAGCCACATATGTGCATCACTCTTGAACAGTTATATAAT
Organism: Sphaeramia orbicularis; assembly: GCF_902148855.1. Classification (NCBI taxonomy): domain Eukaryota; kingdom Metazoa; phylum Chordata; class Actinopteri; order Kurtiformes; family Apogonidae; genus Sphaeramia; species Sphaeramia orbicularis. The sequence continues at coordinate 38,787,465 of NC_043975.1, read as the reverse complement.
ACTTCTAGTAATCTCTAATGCCATTCTGTTAAACTACAAGCCTCATTAACCTCATTAAACACACAGATATCTAAGACAGATGGTGTCTTAGATACCAGATATTTGTTTAATTTGAAGAACAACTGCAGTGGGACTGCAGGAACTGCGTGGCTTTGGATTGTTTTGATTACAGTAACATTATATAAAAGGAAATCACAGCAGAAAAACAGCACTTACACAGTTACTGTTTGCCCTCAGCAGTCGCCCCCTGTGCACATACAACAGAGAGCGAGAAATGAGTGCCAAGGCCACCCTGATTAATTAATCAGAAACCTCAAAGTGAATTATTAACTAGTTTTAGTATGTTGTGTTCACATATTATGCAATATACATGTTTTACGCTTTTAATTATGACAAGTAGACATTGTGGAGGTCTGGTATGGGCATTCCTGAATTGCTTGTGATGTTTTATGCATGGCCAGGCCCCACGGTTTGGTGTGCTTAAACGCAGCATTGAGAGAACAGCCTGTTCAGCCTCGCTCTGGTCCAGTGTGGGCTGACTTGGTGGAAAGTGTTGACCTTGTTTTGTTGCCAGCTTGCACCAACGCTGTCCAAACTCATTTGATTCAAGTGTACTACAGGTTCAGATCAGAGCTCAGGTTGATGTACTTGTTAAGTAAAATGGTGAGGGTTTTTTTTTTTTGTACTGCACACTGTATGTAAGAAACATTATGTTTCCAGAAAGTACTTACCTGACTCTAAGGACTAGATTTTCATTTTCATTCATTCAACTTGCAGAGGAATAAAACAAAAAAGTGGTTTGTACCATAGGGTGTAGTTTCTATTTTAAAGTGTTTTTTGTTGCCTGGCAACATTAAGGTTTCAGATGTGCTGTTGAATTTTTTTCCCTCCCTCAGAGTTGAATGGCGTAAAGCTGGCAGCAAATTCACTGAGCAGTTGTGGAGACTGCGCTGCATATGTGACTACTTTACGCCTCTCTTCCATTGACAGCTCCCCTCTCTTTATCTGCTCCCTCAGAGAAGTGACATTTAGCTGTGCTGTGTGTGTGCATATGTGTGGAATGTATATATACTTTCCATCTTTTTACCGTTACATATGATACCATATCAAATTACATTTTGTGCGCATAACCACATGAGTACACACTACTGATAAGCATGCATACATTAAAGACTTATCTTCTAGCCGTGACATTTATGACATTGGTAAAAGTAGGCACAAGAAAAACTATTCCCAACTTCCCATGTCTGCCTTCACATATTGCACTGGTTACACAGGATACAGGGCAGCAGATGGATTTCTCTGTTTGCACAATTTGAGCACCATATTACATTTAAGATACCTTTAGTTTGGCATTATCTAGGTTTACCAGATAATTAAGAGAGTTAATAAAGAGTTGTACTTGGTGGTGAACAGCAACTTAACAAAAAATATTCATCTTAAAAAGGAGATATTCCATCTGTTTTCTGTTGACACTCTACATAAAGATGAGAAATAGCACAATTAGAAAAATATTCACATTTTGGCAGACATACAATGTGGCCACTTGAGTTGCCCCTTCAAGTAATGCACATTAATGACCTTGCAAGTGTTATTATTGTTGTTTGTTGACATTGTACATGTATGGCCTGTACTTGTGGTTAAGAAAACTATTTATGGACCATATTTTGTCCCGAGTTTCTTGTAGCAGCAAAAAATCCATCCAATCATCAATCATTCTACTGTTTACCTTTATGTTTCAATGGTCTTATAAGTTCCTGTAGATGTATTTTCCTATACGATTAATAGTAATAGACTGAATGAGTCTCCCTGTCACGTTAACATGCCAGTGTGGAACTAGATAAGCCATGTTGAGATACAGTAGATGAATGTAATGCAGGACAGAACCACTCTTGAACCTGTATCAGGATGCCACAGTCATTTCTGCTGTGCACTGTCGTTCCCCTCTGCAAACAAGAGACAGCACCTGGTCTCTTCAGACCTCCTCTCTGTCTCTGTTGGAAGATGAAACTGTCAAGATGTCCATTAGTATTATTACCAGCCTGACATCCATGAAAACAGTCAGGGTGTCCCTTATTGTGTTGACATAGTATGAAACCCACGTTGGCATGCACAGCCTAATCTGACACATCAGATTTACCCTCTCTTACCCAGTCTATTTTACCCAGCATGCAGCTGGGTTTAGGTGCTGGAGCTATCCACTCCTACTCTGCTGAAGTTACACTTATTGACTACTTATGGCGACAGTGAATCTCTTATCTACTCCTCCGTTTTAACATCTTTCTGACCACTCTGATATAACAGCTCTCAAGTTTTTAGTGGGATCAGAATGGTGAGAAATACAGTTTCAGACAAATACAGCAAAGGGAACCTGTGTTAGTCAAGTTTACATTTCTTATGTTTTGCCAACATATCAACTTCCTGTTAGCAAGCATGAAAATCAGGAACTCACCACCGATTGTTATTATTATCTGTCCTTTCCACATTTGATTTTTTTGATTAATTGACTATGATTTATTTGATTTTTTCCCCTTTTCTTTCCCATTGTTGTCCCTTTGTTTTTCTATTTTCAAATATGTGGCTTTATGGAGTTATTTCTGTATATTTAAACATACATATACATTTATTTACATGAATGCATGCATACTCTTAAGCATACAGAAATAACTCCTTGTGTGCGTTTATGTAAATAACTAGCCAAAATGAGTTGGTGAGAATACACATGAAATTGTGTCACGAATTGAGGAGAAAGTTCTGCTAACCTTACAATGAACAGCAATGAAATATACCATCATCACATGAAAACATATACACATCATCTCCTCTGTTGTACACCTGTTTTGATGGTCAGATGCACAGTCATAAGGTGATCTGACCCTGAACCACCAGCTTGGACCCACTGGGAGCTGCAGCTCCAACAGAGAATTTAACCCAATTCAACAAAATAAGCTTTGTATTACTGTTAACACTACTGCCATTAGTTTTTATGGGCTAGTTAATTAGTCAGTCCGTTGACTGCTACAGTAAGCTGAGGATTTATTTCAAAGACAAGTTTGGTAACTCTAAAAAAAATCTTATTTTCCCAGACAAATGTGAGGTCAGATTATCTGCAGTTAATTTATCTAACCAAAGGACTTCTCTGTAATTGAGTTTATTTTTGTTACAGTGACAGAAACTGCTCCATGTTTACTTCCATTACAGCACAGCATTGTCTAAATATATAAATCCCTCAGTTGATAAATGCTGTAAATGATGTAACACAATTTTGCTTTTGTTTGGTTAACATTACTACAGAGTTGCAAACGCAGTCTCTAAAACAATGTTTTCAGGTTAATTTACTGAAAAAAAGTTTAAACAAAGGTTTGATGATTCGTAGTTTGATGATTATTGACATTGTATTTGTACTAATAATGTGGAAAAAAAGAAATTATACAGAATTGTACAGAATTCTTAATGGTTCACATTAATTACTTCCCTGCTGCTATTCATTTGCATTCTTTCTTTTGCAATTGTTGTACATATTCTTATAGTGTGTTTTACATTATGTGTATCATGGCCTGGATCAAGACTACAACAAAAAATGGGAATCAAACACACCAAGAATGATTAACCAAATTTGATTGTAAATGACCAAAAGATCAAAAATAATACTACCCAAAGAAGACAATCAAAACTAGTCACCACACTTGGCCAGATGCTAACCAAACAGAAGGAAGCAAAGGAACAGTAGGTCTAGTGGGCAATGTGACACCACAGGCCAAATGAGCAGGGAGAGAGAGAGAGAGAGGCTGAAAGCCTCCGAGGCTTTTTAGGCCTGACCCTGGTAATGGCTGGAGACCCAGCACCTTCAGAACCTAGAGGTAGAGCAACTAGAGAGACAGGGAAAGGGAAGTCTGGCCCTGACAGTGTGCTCATATTGTATTTATACTGTTTTCATTTAAAGCTATACTATACAATGTGACATTTTTACACTTTTCTTTTGTAATCTTAAAATGCTCCTAATAAGCAAGTGGCAAATTAAAATGTAAAAGAAATCCACCAGGTTTTGACACTCAAAAATGTTTAATTCTCACATATTTCTGATAAAAGTCTGACCAAGCATTTTATTTGGTCTGAATAGAATAATTGGCTGAGCATCTTGTCTATCAGTCATCTGTTGCCGCTGTCCCACATCAGATACCTTTGCCTCAGAATCTGACGTTTCCTCCTGTCAAGAGATTTGAATGAATAGAACTCAAAGGCACGGTGGTGAAGGGAAAAAACAGATTTATTAACAGAAACAACAACCAAGGGGAACAAACAGAAAAACCCGATTGCAGCAGAGTCCGGTGAATGAAGGATGGTGATAAAGTCCAGGAGTGGGGCATACTCGACTCTGCAGACATGTCCACCCAAAGCTCAGTTTTTATGACCGGACGGAATCTGCGTACAGGTACTTGGTGTCACACAATGTAGGATGATGTAGGATGATATATGTATGGACTGTGAAACCTCAAATGTCCACGGACAGTGTGGAGTCCGTTGTTCATGTTCAAATTTTTACTAAGCGCTGTGAGACATGCCAGATCACTAGGTATAGCTTTAATACGAGTGAATATTTAAGTTTGCGCCTTCTTAGCCAATAACTACCTCTGTAAATTTCCTTATGCGTACACATAATGACAATAAACATTCTTGAATCTTAATCTTGAATCTTAATTAAAGGCCAAATTCGGTTGTTTTTCAAGGTAGTTCTGGTACGCAGGGCTAACTTTGTCCTAGCAAATGGCCCTGACAGACAAAAATGAAAAGAACAGATCATAATTTGGGGTTTGTATGTGGTTTAATAATATGTGAAATGAGAAAAAGAGCAGATTATTGGCTTTGGTCTGAACTCTCTGAGTGCACCTCTAGTTATTACTAAAGCTCAAATGTTGAGTCTTAAACCGACTTGGATAGTTGCTATCATCACCATGCATCACATCCAAGTCTTGTTGTGTGGTTACATACTTTACACTACAGAGAAAATATGCCTAAGATTTGTCACGGCAGACTACAGTGCAGCATGAATCTACTTATGGACAGCTTTCCTCTTAGGGGAACAAGTGAGTACCATGAATTTCTTCACATTTACTTCAGAAGCATTGCTGTGTGAATACCACATCACATGGGATGAAAACAGGTAGCTGTCAAAGACGATTGTGGGTGAGTTCATAAATAAGTGATAATGTCACTGCACATATTGATTTTTAAATGTGTATCTACATTAGCTGTATGTCATATGTTTACTACCATTTGATGCACTCTTAACTCTTATCAGTTTTTATTCTATTCAGACACTGCAAACAACTCTGTCTATAAATGTGTAATTTAAGGAAAAACAGTCAAAATCCACTTGGGCCTTTGGATTTTAGATCAAAAGCAAAGCAGTAATGTTAAAAACAGAAAAATTCTGGCCTCTTACATTGGCTGCTTGTTCCAGCCCGAAGCACCAGAGAGTACGACGGAGCGTTGCCCAGGCTTTGTTCTCAGCTGTGTGGGACAACGATTAACCATGCTAGTGCCAGCCATGTGGCTCAGATCTTCTACCTCGAAGGACTTCACTACACTGCAGGGGGGGTCTCAAACGTCTGATTTTGTTTCAACATCAGAAACAAAATGACAAAATAAATAGAAATGTTTATGTGTTAATCCTTAAACTCTTCTGAATGAATGAATTGAATAATTTTTGTCTTGGATTGTGGGATTTCCACTGGTTATTTGTTGCATTATTACAGATGTTTATTCTTGTATGTGTAACCATAGAGCATTTGTAAAGATGAGAATGAAGGTTGAGACAAACCACATCACAGGAGACATCTCAGGAGGATTTGATTCTCCTGCAGCAGCAAGAGTCACAGTATGCAACTTTTTTGCCTGAAGGCTGCATGTGTTTATGAGACACACCTTCCTGGCCCTTAGTCGGGCAGTTCACACCTCAATACTGTATGTGTCACTCATGGTGATGAGCTCACTGACTTGAAACACTGTTTTGCCTGAGGCTGAGGAAAAGCAGCATCTATACAGCCAATGACAGGGACTGAAGCACCAGACTGACAGCATGAGTGTAATACCTTAGCAATGATGTTTCTGTCGATCATTGCTTTGTTTAATGCACACATAGATGGACAATTCCACTGAACTGCTGCCAGCTGCTGTCCCAAAACCATCTGAATTTACAAATCATTAAGGCCTTTCTTTTATCTATGGAAGCCCAAAATAATGCATATGAGCTTTATATGTTTCAGCTGGCAGTGACTATTCCAAAATGTTTTTCCGAAACCTTCTGAATTTCAATGTACAAAAAAGATACTGAAATTAATTGCAGATGTTATTTGTGCCCATGCATCCATAGGCTACTATGCTATTTAGTCCTAGATGATGCTACCTTTGAGCTTTTGGCGGATAAATTAAAAACTGCAAATAAATCATGTCCTATTTTTCTGTATGGAAATTCAAAGTCAGCTCTGTTTGAGTTGAACTATATATAACATTGAGCATTAGTTGGAGTGCATATCTGGGTTTAAATTGCTAAATAGCTGTGGAATGACAATTTACACACTGGTTATATTTTGCACATTATTTATTGGTATTCCTCAAGTACATTACCAAGAGTTACATGTTCAACAGGATATATCCACTATCCTATCCTTGCACTGTAAACTGTTGATGTGCATTGTATGTTGCTACCAATCTACAATTACTAACAGATTTTTAATGTTTTGTGTGCTTTTGTTTATTTAATTATCGACCTCTGACTTTTGGCCACCAAAATCTTTTCAGCACAACCATGAGTCCAAGTCAACATTTGTGCCAAATTTTAAGACAGTCTGTCAGACTGTTCCTGTGATATCACATTTTAAATTTAATGGGAATCAATAGATGAGTCTTCTTACAGAGATGGACAGATCTAAAAAAAAAAAAAAAAAAAAAAAAAAATTGTCATCTTTTTTTTTTAATCATAAAGCAATTTATAACATCACACAGTAGTATTTTAGTCATACTGTATCTTCAGTTCATATAGCCAGAAAATTTAAATAATCCATGATGTAACTAGATTTAAGTTTTGGTCATATTGTCCAGCTCTAATAGATCCCATTATTTCAAGGAGAATGTGTTCAGAAGTCTGAAAATCTGCTTCTAACTTTAAGTAGCATCATTTACAAACACCTGTTTTCCTCTGTTAGCCAAGCATTTCTGGGTGATTTTACAGAAAACTGTTTTAGCTAATCTTGTGCTAACTAACATGTTTGAGACTGGCTCAAAATTATCCATCAATTGTCACTACCAACACACACAGATAATAAAAGGATCATACTGAACGTGTTCATACATATTGCTTTCTGAATTTGCACCATTTTGCTAAAAAAGCCCAAGAAAGTGAATACGCTGGAGACTGGAAATCTGAGGACCTGGATAATATTTAGACTGTCTGGTTCATTCTGGAAATGTTATACTAGATTTTTCAGATGTATGCATTATTTTCCAAACCACAAAGCATTCTTGTCTCTTCTGTTTTCTACTGTGGTTGTGTTTTTGTCTACAGGATGCCAAGTTTGTGGAGGAGAGACGGAAACAGCTGCAGGGCTACCTTCGCATGGTGATGAACAAAGTGATTCAGGCGCTGCCGGAGTTCACAGCCCGCCCCACCAAAGAGACCCTGCTGTCTTTGCTGCCTTTCTGCCTGTAAGTGGACACACATGGTCATGTTCAATACAGGATGCAATCTTTCATGTGTGTAGTAGTGGATGTGTGTGTACAGTATGCCAACACATGTGTAGAGCTACAGGCATATGTCTGTGAGCAGATGATGCAAGGAGCATGAGCTGAAGAAGTGGAATTCAAAGATAAATAAGATAAATCACAAATATAGTAAAAAACACAAAATTCAAATGATAATTTGATTTTGTTTAAAAAATTTGATTCAGACATTTCTCTTTTTCATGGGCATACAGGGATGAAGAAATTATATATTTTTTTTCTATTTTCTTCTTCAAAGGAAAAAAAAAAACACTACAGAACTGAATCAAAAACGAAAGGTTTTTTTTTTTTTTCAGAGAGCAAGGGGGTCAAATTACCAGCACCAAGTATGATGTGCTTATGTGAGACTTATTTTGTTTTCTAGTGGGGACTTTGAGATTGGATTAATCAATAACTAAGCAGTTAAACTGGTTCTTTTAATAGATTGATGTAGGGAGGTCAGTGCTGTTGAATGTCAGATTGTTAGTTCCAATGTACTATCAGCTTATTAAACCATTTATCAATGCGTTACCTGGGTCTTTAGTCAGAAGCTCATTGACTGAACAACTTCTTACTAACTGAACTTACATAAAGCCAATGAACAGAGGTAATGGCATGTGTGTGACTGTGCTCCAACGCTGCTTACTGTTGTATGTTGTAAGAACTTATTAATGATTGATGATGAGTGTTTACAATCTAATTAATAACCTAATTATAAATTATTTATAAATGAGTGTACGCTTACCTTAACATGGTACAAAGAAGACATGAGCTTTACATTAGTGAATGAAAAAACACCAAACTGGGTCTTTATTTTTCTCATGGTATACGATTGTCGTTGTTTTGGGGTTTTTTTTTATTACCAACCTAATACTTTTGAATTCATAAAATTTATTGCTTAAACTTTGACAGCAGCTTTTCACCCCCTGAAAAAAATTTAATTGCTTACTTACACAGCTCCAAAAAAAAGACTTTTTGCTAATCCAAGGAGTTTGTATGTATCATAATTTAATCTACAACTCGGTAGAAAGAATTAGCTGCCACCTCTGCTGTAGCTGTTGCATTTACAGGTCACAAACAGGGAGGATTAATGTCACCGAAGATGCCAAATCCCTTGTAAACAAACTTGTATTTTCCTGTGTTTTACAGTCATACACATACTCACACATCCAGTGTATGCATTCTCTCACACCTACACAGACTAGCAAGTGCATGATGCATCAGCTGCCCACCTGCCTATGAGGCTCTGTCTGAAAATGAGATGCTCTTCTCATTTCCTGTCAATATTCCCATCGGTTTCCACTTACTATGATCAGTCAGCTAGCGTTATCCTGTCACACCGTTGCCCTGAAATGTCATTTCTGCCATGAGTCATCAGACTAAAGACACAACAACATTCTCATCGCTCCGTGTCCTTGCTCATTGCACAATGTCTATAAACATGACTGTCTTAACATTTGGCATCTGAGCTGGATGTGTCTCAGTCTGGTTCCCTTCAGACTCCACTAAATCCATGTGCAAATCACAGGAACTGTCAATGAAGTAATCTCCTAAGTGATGTATATAATTATCTGAGACCATTTGGTAACTATGGTAACCCATATGCACATGCGAGCAGGGCTTTTCCTTCTTCCATCAAAATGGAAGGCAGACTTAAACATAAATGTGTTCATGAGTTAGACTTTACAAACACACAATAATTGTCCTTTTCGTGTTATTACTATAAAATACACCCCTGCTGTCTTCCCTTTCACAAAAACCTACTAATATCTGGCTTTTGTCTCCAGTGTGAAAAAAGTGTGATCACCATTAATTCACAGGTCAAATAGCAGCTGTTGTCAAGTATTTACATCTGTATCTCAGATGATGGAGGCATTACGCCCAGGTATGTTTTTGATTTGTCATCCCTTATTTGAAGTTCCACATGCTGCTGTGTAAATAGCTAGGCTGGAACATTATTTGATGCAAGATGCAAAGTGATAAAACAGCAAGGTGAAATCATTTTCTCCTGATGTAGTAAGGACATTAAACATGACATAGAAAGACAAAAACAGAAATTTAAATTTGTATTCTGGCAGTGTGAAAGAAACCGATTGCTACAATAATGTCGTGTAAAATTTATGGCCGCAAGTGGGAGACATCTCTGGTCTCTTTGACGTTCTTCCCCAGTTGTACTCTGGGAGTTGAATTTATGTCTCTGTACTCCCATCTATGTAGTAACAGTAACAGTCACACAGAGCTAAAGACAAACTCAGAGAACGAGCAGAATTCGAGCCGCATAAAGTGTTTATTCATACACAAAATAAACACTGAGTTGACATCTGCAGAGACAACTGACTTCTTGCGCTGGGAGACCGCTTTTATTTGACCAAAAATAGGTTGGGTTTTAGGTATAGACCATACCCCTATGTTCCGTTTTTATCATATTTTGAACATTAATTTAGTCACGTCAGAAACCTGCCTTGTTGGCTTCATCTCCAATAGGGTAAGTTTTTACTGGTGTCTGTCTAGACTGGGCAGCATGCAACTATTTCCCAGTATTAGTTTATCATATATAACTATGTAACTTTTTCCTAGCATACGTAAATTGTTTCCGAGAATGTCCAAAATTTCCACTTACATGTACTTTTGTCCACCATGATCTGAAAATTTTCCATGGGCGCACGTGTCTTTTGGTAGTGATTCTCCCTGGAAAAAAAAGTCAGCTACTCTGGTACAATCTTCACATTACCCTAAGAATAATTTCTGGCATGCAAATGAATACAGGTTAAATACTTTTGAATACAAATTGAATACTTTTGATTAGAATACTGGTTTGTGACACCACAATAACTCCATGAAAATGCTATATGAATGCAGATACACTCATTTAGTTTGGTTTTAAAGGAGTGATATTTTTCTTTTTTTAAATGGAATTATGCATTTTATAACACTTAACTGTGCTCAGAATTTTGAAAATAAAGGATTTACTCAGATAATTACAACTGCCATGTTAAGCAATAACATTTCTCTCAGGATCCAAATATTTCTATTAAAATATTCACATTAAATAATTTATCAAGTTACACATTATGTATGAAAATGTATATCCAGTGTACCAGCAGATTTGTACAGAACTGAAGTGTGACACATAAGGCGTTTCTCACTTTGCGTTGTTGTCTGTTCTTCTGTTCTTGCGATCTCATGAAATGCCATCAGTCGAGGCCCAAGTACTGTTCCATTTAAAAGTTCGCACAAACCAAGGTCAGATGGAATTCCCAGATGTTGTTCTTGTTTCCTAGTTTAAACCAAGGATGCACTGGTTGGTGACTTGTGTGGACTTGGCTGGGAAATATCACAAGATGCATTTCGTGCTACTGTCACTGTTCTGTGTGACTTATTTCAAAGGTTTTATTGAGTAGATGACTGTCACAACATGATGTCATACAATACTGGACCACGCGAGAGGCAGATTAGTGAGAAAATACACCTTTATTATCATGATATGGGATTCCGTGAAATGTGTTTATCCAGTTTTGAAGAATATATAGAATATATAACAAATATAAATGACATGTAAATAGTAGAACAAATGTACTGAAATCAAATCAAGTGACATATTGTGGTGGATTGTGTAAATACGTTAGTGAGCCAATGGCGGAAATACAGCAGAGCCAGGGGGGAAAGTTCGCAAGTATGCAACTGTTCCAATTACAGAAAGTCCATTCTCAGGGGGCTATTCTTACCAAGATCATACTCTGCGAACTTGATATTGAGAAACACCCATTGTTTTGTTAAAATGATAGCAACAGTGCCAGGACAATGACCTTGGAAAAACCGCAGTATGCCCTGGATGTGAACCCAGTTCATCACAGGACACATATCAACAAAGAACCGTGCACTTTCACATTCATACCTGTGGGTGATTTAGATTGACTCCTTCGTGCTCTCTCAGATCAGCAGATCCGTCACTATTAGTCGGCCCAGAAACGCAGAGGAAGCTGAGAGGTGACAGGCCTTTTTCAGTCACTACCCCCAAACTGTGGAATGAACCACCTTTGCACATCAGGCAAACCGACTCAGTTTCTGTTTTTTAATCCTGTCTTAAAACATATTTTTTCTCTTTGGCTTTTAACTCAGTGGTTGGCTTTCATTGTCTTAATGTAATTACTTACTTACTGTTTTTATTCATTCTTTTATGTGTTTTATTTGTTTTTATGTCTGTGTACAGCACTTTGGCCAGTTGTGTTATTTTTAAAGTGCTTTATAAATAAAGTTGACTTGATTTGACTTGATTTGACCAGACCAGTTAACCTATTACAGTGCAGGTCGTTGTACCCAGAGAGAACCCTCACAGACAAAAGGAGAACATGCAAACTCCACACAGAAAGGACCATGCCCACACATAGATCAAGACAGTAACTTAATGACTATATGATGTTTAAATTGAGAAAAAAAAAGAAAGATTTTCATAATTCACAGCATAGTGTGAAACAATAAAGTCACACCTGTGAAATATTATTGCTTGTTTCCTGGTTTTTAGTATTTCATTTAATTTCTTCCATTAGAACATCCAAAGGCAACACAGAAAGTCTTGTTTTAGCCCACTTCAGGGTGTCCCTCTTGGTTTCTGGAAGGTTTAGTTTGTGGAGAGGGGTGTCAAGCCTGGCCTGGCTGAAATATTTGTTGTTTATTTTATAGAAATTCTGAAGGTTATCATAATTCTGTGCCTGTTTCACTGGAATAGTTTAAGCACATGGAGAGGATTTTTTTAATGTGCAGTGGCCAGTGCAGTCAGAGAAAATAAGGTGAAAATATAAAAGGAAGTCATTCTAAAAACCTGAAAGATTTTGGGTATTTGTGAAGACATTCAAGGTTTGACCCCAGTAGCTAACCCCCCAACCCCCCAACCACACCCTCACAGCATTAGTAAAACCAAAAGTATCATAGGGATGCAGAAAAGACTTCAAACTGACAAGTGTGAAGAGGCAGTTGTCCAATGGAATAAGAGTGGACACATGAGTCTATGTAAAGCTCCAAAGCACACACTGCTCATTATTTGGTCTGTCAGAACTGGCTTAAAATCATATCACTCGTCTCATATCTCTGAACTGAAATAGAAACCTTTCTATTGTCTCTGTGTGACTTGAAATATTAGTGTCATCGAGCCAAGACACCCAGAGACTATCGACTACTTTTCCTTCCACACTTACATAGAAGAAAAACCTGCAGGTGTTTGTGTTTTATGTTGAGACTTCTGAATTATTAAAAAAAAAGAAAGTGTAGTTTTCATTGGAAGTTGATGTTTCTTGTGGTTATTCAAGTGATATGTGTGCTGCTTTGATGCAAACCCTATTTTTCCAACTATAACCCGGGATCGTCTTAACCTTTACTCCATTTTGAGGCATACTGAGGATGAGGCCTAACCTGACACATAAACAGTGATGATGAAAACAATAAGAAAACAATAGCAAGGCAATTCAGTAAACCATTAAGAATTATGTTGCAAATGAATAAATTAAAAGTGGCTTACATCTTTTGGAAGAGATATATTATGTTGGCGTTATCTTTGGTATAAAATTTAGTGTTTAGTCTGTGGAATTTTGCAGTGAAACTAACCAGTAGTTTCAAAGATTCTACTTAAGCTGTCTGAAAAACAACTGCGATGGTTGAACATCACTAGATTCCGGTCAAACTATTTTTGTCCTGACTTACACCTTATGTTTTGATGTAGATGCTGGCCTCAGAAAAGGCTTACATTAACATTGAGCTGATGCATCAGAGAAACAATATCATGTCTATGCAGTACCTTGTGTACCATGTCATCTCACATCAGCTTTCTGGGGGCTTCTATGAAACTGATCCCTAAAAACAGGACATGGGGGCTAAAAATTTAAACCAGATGTAGACTAATGTTATGAAGCAAGTTTGGAAGCACTTTGGGCCTATTTTAAAAATAAATACTTACCGAGATAAAACATTAACAATTTTTCAGATAAAACACATTTTTATATTATTTCACATTATATTTAATATAAAAACCTGTATGTAACACGGTAAAAAGAACACAAAAATTGCATGCTACTAGTATTTTGAATATCTCTTTGTTCTCTCACAGGTACATTTTGGGAATTGAACTAATTATGCAAGGCAGAGTGTTACACAAAAATGACCACTGTTGCAAAATCATTCGCAATTTATATGCATTTAACTGGGCAGGTTCTGCATCTAACACAAGCGGACACGATGAGTCAGATACAAAACCTGGAATGAGATTACCGATTCATAAAAAACCTGCATGTCTGGATTAGAAAAACCACTAGGATCATCAAATTTAACACAGTGTCTTTATTTAATCATTTATTCAAGCCAAGTGGTCCAGATAAAACGTACTGACACCTAGGTAGTTTTTCATGTCCCAATTTTGGTCCTATTTTTGGCCCCAATATTTTATAAAAAAATATTAATTTTGGGATGGCTCAGAGCAAGAGTATAATTTTTTTTTTTTTTGCATTTATCTGAGGTCATCATTAGGTACATCCTGGGGGGAAATATGTCTAAATTCCTCTTTTATTATTGGGTCTAAAAAGCTGGTAAAGTGCCAGATACCAAAATGTACCCAGTTTCACAGAAGCACCCTGGATACACTCTGAGTATTTCTACTGATGACATGACTATTGTATAAACACCTGAATGATAATTTGTTGTAATTTTAGTTTCATTTTTCTTTTCTTTCTGTCCTTCAGCTGAAGAATAAATGAATTTCCCTGTGGAATCAGTAAAGTTCATCTGAATCTGAACTGGTGGCTCTGACCAAAAACTTAGCTGTGGACTCATTCTAAATGGGTCACAGAATGCGAGGCTTCAGATTCTAGCTGCCTTTTGTCAGATTTTCAAATTTTGACAGGTAGACTTGTCAGACAAGTGATAGTGATGGAAATAAAAGGTAAAATGGCAAAGTTGGACGTGTGAACAGTGAGGACAAAAATGTACTGAAAGTATGTGATATAGGGCTGGGCAGTCACACAAATTTAGAACCTGATCTAATTTGCCATATGATCTTTTTAAAGGGATTGTAAAGATTGTGGCATTAAAAGGATTAAATAACAGTGCTTTCAAAATTTTTCTGCTTGGCTTCTGTTTATTAGTGTAATTACAATGTTTTACAGAGTGCATTGCCTTAACCTGTTGCAAAAACCCTTATAGGTTTGTAGTATTACTGTCGTTCTTACATGTCACTGGAGTAGTGACATTTCATTCCATTCATAGCAATCCTTCAGAATCTGTCTGGACTAAAATGTTCAGTTTCAGTCTGCATTACAGAGTTTATATAACATGTTGTTTGGCCACTTTTGAGGAAATGATGATGAAGAATATCTGTAATGGTATATTTTCTAAGAAGTGCAAAAATGATGATTCACACTGAGGAATGTCATTTTTTTGTCAGAGTATTGTCATAAGAGGTTTTGGCCAAATAGCTCAGCCCTAATGTGATATGAAGAAAAGTGTTCGCACTCACTAACTTATTTCTGAAAAATAAATTCAAATTGATTATGCTCCTGGATTGAGTTCTGTAGAAGTGGCCTGCAACTTAATTAGCAGTGGAAAATGTGGGTCCCAAGGTGAGACTAGTTTAGAGCCATTTATCGAACATGTTGCATGAGGTTGCAAACATTTCTCCATTTGGCGACAGCTAAGGATTTTCTGCTGCATATGCAGGTGTGTCTCAGTCTGTTGGGATCTGTAGAGACAGTTAAAAACCTCACAGCAGTTGCATCTGACAACAAATCAACAGACCATAATATTGAAAGCTTGTGTGTGAATCTAGTTTGTTGCCCTGTTAGACTAATTGTGTGTTGCTGCTGCTGTTGCTGTCATCATGTGTATTGGTTTAGTGTGACATTGCTGTCTTAGCTCAATGCATAACTGCCTGCACAGTGATGATTAAAGTCTGCACTGGTCTGACATCTTTAGTGAGGGATGAAGACCTGATTAGTCAGGTCACTAGTCTAATGAGAAGGGGAGGAGTACTCAGAAAGTCAGGTTGCTGCTTGATCTGAAATGAAAACCTTGTTAGATTATGTAACCAAGATTTAGAAAATCTTGAATACGTGCTAAATCGTCCACCCTGCATGCACAGAAACAGCTCTACTTCAAACATAGCTTCATATACAAGACATTCACGATTCATTCTTCATATCTAATAGTAAAATAGTAATTTATCCTTTCATTGAGATCTTTTCTTTGACTCTAAACATTTCCTACAGCAACCTCTGATGATTGTAATAATGGTCACTTTATGAAAAACTTCAAAGTGGCATTTAGTGTTTATTCTTGTGTTTACAGTTGACAACCTATCCTTTTATATGAAGGAAACGCTGTTAATATCAATGCAGTCCGCTACTTCCTGTTTACCACACTGAGGCTCTGGGGCAGACTAGCAAATTCAAGGCTACTGTACTCACTATAGGGACACTTACTATCACAGGCCCTAAAGTTCAGCACATACCACATTTCCTCAAATAAAAACCAGGACCATTTTGTTGTAGATCACTCATCTGACATTTGTTATCTGATTTCAGTCACTGCAGGTATGTGTCTTACTTTTCTTACTATTCATAGAAACTTAGAGGAGCGAGGGAAAATTAAATTAACTCAATTAAAGCTGTTAAGCAATGGCTACATCCTTCACTGACACACCTGAGGGCATTTATTTTCAAATGGTAAGGGAACTGCATGTGTGGAAAGGCACATTGCAGTGTTTGTGCAAATGGTAGCAGATCAAAACAGGGTTTCACACTAAATACAGCAATTTCTACTTATTAAATAGAGGATATTAGAAACAAAGACCTGCCTCTAATTCAAGCTGTCTTCACATAAAGGCCCTCCACCTTCTGCAGCTGAAGTAAATACAGGCACAGGTCACTATTTAAGGAAATGCAGTATCTCTGCAAAATAATACAAACTTTATTATTGTTATTTTGGCATCAAACATCAACATCAAAACTGTTCTTTCTGAACACTCTAATGATAATTTTCTGTCCATTTTAATATCACTTTAATGTTACTAATGTATCTTTTAGAAACACAACTTGTCAAAGGCAGCCACAGGGGAACAACTACAGCCAGTTTGTAGTTAGTGTTGAAGCTCTCCTTGTTGATTTTACATTAATTTGGCTTAGGTGGCTCCCCATGTAAGTTGAGTTTGTTACCTAATCCTAATAACTGAAGGAAGAATGAAGAAAGACTGCTCCAAAACTAATGTTGGCATATATGTGAATATGCTAAATTTAGAATAATTTAGCTTTGTACCGAAACTGAATATTTGAACATGACCCATATCAGGTTCAGAGTAATCTTAATTCTATATGTTAGTGTGCAAGTACATGTAGTGATCGACTGAAAGTGGTTAAAATATATGCATGAAGAGAAAACAACAGTCTATGTATGAAAAGAAAGCTGGGATGTTCAGATGGTAACAGTTATGGAGGACAAAATTAAAAAAAAGTGTTCACCAGAAGACCTCGTTAAAAAGAAGGTAATAAAGAGTGTATCATCACGTTGAGTTATTCCATACAAAGCCAAAAAGAAAAAGTACACTTCTTTGTCATCTCTTTTGAATATCAACTGGAAGTCGTGTCAGTCAAAATCTACAGTACTGTTATCACGACCTGATCCTCTGGTTGTGTTTTGTAATAATTAGTCACTCAGACTAATGAGAGTTGGCAGCAAAAACTTGGAGGGGATCCCACTGCTTTGATTGAGCTTAGCATTAGTTTGACAACAGCACTGACACAAGGTGTAACTATTTGATTATGGAGAAATATGAAGACAAGAGTGGATAACATTTTAGATTTTCATAGTATTAAGTAACTGCTCCTAGGAGTAATAAACAAACATGTACCTGAGCTTGGACCTAGCCCTGTAAATATACCTAGTGTAATCCTAGTCATTGTTTTTCATAACTCCTTTTTTTACACCCAGCATTTATCGCAGTATTTGGTTGTAATGAGTCCCAACTGTAGCGTACATGTTTGTGTGCTTGTGCGTGACAGCCAACACAATGATGTGTACAGATCTCTTTGTCCTTCTCCACACTCACTTCTTTGGACTCCCATGCTTGCAATTTTCCTCACTTGTCTGGAACAGCATCGTGGTCACACCTCTCCCTAGATTTGCCACCACTTAGTATGCAGCTCGACCTCGACACTTTTATGGTTTACTCAGAACACTAAGTCCACAATCTCAGCCTGGGCTCTCGCCTTGATAACCTGCATATAAAAACAAGATCTTTTCTCTTTTTTTCCCCCCATGTCAGGAGCAGTATTTGACAATTTAACAGGGGAATGAGAATATAACCTTTTGAGTTTGGTGGCCTTATAAACAATTAGGGTCTGTGTTTGTGTGTTGAGTGTGTGTTACTGAAGACAGGAAATGCAGAGAGAATTGTTTATAAGCCGTTCTGTACTATTCATTACACCCTACTTTTTCCTGGTAGGCAATCAGTTGGGTTTGTGTCCTGCTTCGTTTTTTGTACCTGTTTGGTCTAATTATGCTTCACTGCAGTCACATTATTAATATTCTAGCTCTGTCTGGGAAAGTTATTATCCCACACAAGTCAATATCATGTCCAAATGGGGGACAAGCACATGCTGGGAGTTAGAGAAAAAAATCTATATTCCTAATTAATTTAGCACATTTAGCTGCTTTACCCAGTTTGATATGAATAAATGAGAGAGCTTGCAGTTTTGGCTCTGCACGCTGCCCCCAATTTAGTGTCGGTATTGCACGTCCCACACCCTCCCATCGCAGCGCTGTTTGGCCAGCCGTGATCAAATTCAGATTGGGTGGCTGCACTTGATTGAACCTGCCTGGTGCAATAGAGATACTGGAATAAGTGGCACTCGAGCCACTGCTAAATGTACATTTTCAGCCAGAGGAAAAATGAATAATGTCCATCTTATTAACAAAGTTCAGGCCGTCCTTAGATTGGCTGATCACAACGATCGCCCAGAGCCGTTTGATCTTGATGGGTATGGCACAGACACTTTGCAGCCATGCATTTTTCATACTCCAACGACAGCTGCACAGTTTTTGATACTGTTGGATTCCCCTTATGAGGAATACTAGGGTGCTGGGGAGGAGTGAAGGGCTGAAAAGTGAAGCCAATGCAGGAGTGTCAAATACTGCAACTCCAATGTGTCAACCAGCCCTGTTAACATTAAAGGTTAACTCATTTTATTATCTCCACTGGTAAATTCAGTCTCTGCATTTTACCCATCGTAATACACACTCAGTATAGAGCACCAGCTTCAGCAATTGCTATTAGTACTTATCTCACATTAGGAGCCGTGAGCTGCCATTGAAGGCATTTGGTGACCTACTCCAGATCAGCATCATGATAGGGGGCACCAACAGAAGAATGAACCCATGTCTACCTGTTTTTTTTAACATGTCCAAGTTTACAGAAATAAATCCTGGTACAAAAATGGTTTAGCTAATTTCCACCTTTGTGACTGCATGAATATTACTCAAGTTGTGGCTGGAAAGTTACCCTGACAAGAGAATCCTGTCATGGAGTTTATTAATGCTTTAATACAATACACAGCATGTTAGCATGACTTAGCTAATGTTATCATTATTTTACATTGGATTATAGGGACTATAGATTAAAGACTCCAATCTGGATAGTTTAAGTGTTGATGAAAACAAAACAGCTACCCTGCGTTTATTTCACTTAAGCATCAATCACATGTGTCACTGTGAATCAATTGCATCAGTTCCCTGGCATCACCAAATGCTTTCCAGATGAACAGTTTTAACTCAATAGTTTAATTTAGTGAACTGAGCCACTTCATCCATAGGACTCCGTTTAATCAAAACAGACTTTGCTCTCCCATCATAAACCCAAAGATTGCAACGTATTTATACCTAAAGTCTAGAATCTTGTGTCTTCAATCATAAACTCATTGACTGAACTTCTTACTAACTGAACTTACATAGAGCTAATGAACAGAGCTGATGGCATTTGTGTAACTGTCCTTTGATGCTGTTTATTGCCACATATGGTAAGAGCTTATTAATGATGAGTGTTTACAATCTAATTAAGGACCTAATGATAAATTACTTATTAATCTGGCATGAGTGTACGCTTACTGTAAAACAGTGCTTTATGCTGTTTATACCAATGTCTGAAATCTTGTGTCTTTCTTTAGTAGTAAAATCATTGGTCTATGAGCTATCCTTTTATGCTAGCTTGCATGATTTATTGTGGTTAGTGTGTTTATATGTCATTGATGTGTTAACAATTAGCAATCAATCAATCAATCAATTAATCAATTAAATTCTATTTATATAGTGCCAAATCCTAACAAAAGTTATCTCATGACACTTTACATTTAGAGCTGGTCAAGATCAGACTCTTAAGCCAGTGCACAGACACCAAAGAGAATCCTCCAGGAGCAATCCCTTGGCAATAGTAGTGAGGAAAAACTTCCTTTAACAGGCAGAAACCTGTAGCAGACCTCAGCTCTATAGGATGGTTGTCTGCCTTGACCAGCTGGGGTTAAAGAGAGAAGTAAATAAGTAATAATGATGGTGGCAGCAGAGAAGCAGGACCACAGCAGCAGGTCCAGAGGTGACCCAGGGAAAACCTGTGAGAACATAAAGCACAGAGACTCTGGGAAGAAGTCAAATCATTAACATGGATCAAGTCGCTGAAATTACCCAATGGTAATTTTGACATGACCCTGTTTTTCAGTATCATCTGTGTTTTCAGTAAGTTAGCATTAGCTTGCTGCCCCCCCCCCCCCCCAAAAAAAAAGAAAACAAGGTAGCGAGACGCAAAATGCCAGAATCTAAACTTCTGAACTACAGTTCACAAACTAGTATCCTCTACCATTATTGTCTGTAAACAGAGTAAAACAATAATTTATGTAGTAGTAATAGTAGCAGTAGTAGCCTAAAGTATAATAGCCTAATCTGACACAGTGACCATCAGAACAGGGTAACATATCCCTGAAGCTGAATCTAGCATGAGACAGCCAACAGGTTGTCCTGAATTTTGTTTATTTATTTAACCTTTATTTATTTAACCTTTATATTGAGTTCATTGAGAACTGATTCTTATTTGCAATAAATATGGATCCTATACAACTCACTCTAATACTGTTCTACTTTACAGAGCTATTATGTGTCCACTTTAATTCCAACTCATATACATGCATTTGAAAGGAGGCGTGCAATATTAATTTTTATTTATTTAAGTGCAGGGGAGGCTAATTCAGATTGCAATACGTATTGTTTTGCAACAAGTCTTCATTTCATCGCTGGCTCATGTAGACACAGTAGGCACTTGTTAAGACAAAGGCAAAGAGTGAACAAAGACGATGCTCCTGTGATCCTTAAAGTTTACTCTGCTTACAAGGCGTGTTCTAACTGTCTCTTCCTATTTTCATAAAGCAGTTGAGCTCTCAGTGGTGCTTCTTTGGATCCCCACTGCATATCATACAAGCATATGGCTCATGGTGACACTTTGGGCCAAAGCACCTCACCATGAGTGCATTTATTTTTAGCATTTGTTATTCAGCTGGGAATCAAGCCGTAACAGAGGGCCACCCGGATGCCCCAGATAATCTCGATCACAGCTGATGATCAGCTGGCAGATGTCACTAAAGAGGCCAGCACGTCATTGCTACTGAGCATCAGCCAGTGGCAGCTCGTCAATAGAGGGCGCTAGGGCACCGCCTCACCTGTCTCATATGAAGAAGAAGACGATAAGAATCACCTAAAATTTTTTTACAAAAACATTAAGATTTAAATAAACGAGCTATACATGATACAGCCAGTGAGTACCTTATATAATCTGCATTCAAGTTTAGTTTAAAAATGTTTTCAGTCATTTAGTGAACAGTCAAGTCACATGTTTTTCTTTTTGGGGTGCAAAAATCTGCGGACAAGGCTCTCCATTAACCATAATACACTCTTGTTATAAATGACGAGTGCACAGTAGACCGCTTTACAATACAAGAGATAGGAGAGCCTCTGGGTGCAAAAAAATCGCACCCAAGCGCCACCCACAGGAGTAATGGAATCAGCGATTAGGTCTGTAAGTAATACTACTGGGTCAAAACTAAGCGACTGGATAGCTCAGTCCGTAACACAACTGTCTGCAATATGGAAGGTCGGGAGATTGATTGCCAGCACAAGTGGTATCACTGATATGTTTTAGCTCTTAATTTTAATTTAAATTTTAATGCCATGCGGTCTACCTGCACTACCTTCAACCCTGGTCTAAATGCATTGTCCATATTATCAGTGGAAAAGACACTTGTGAGAGACATGCCTGACATTAACAATAGAGTCATAGAAAAATGTGCATGTTTAGAGGATAGATGAGTGAAATTTATTTATAAAAAATACTTGACTGAAAACACATACTGTGTATTTTTATTTTAATTTAAATGAATATTTTGAAATAGTGGTGCATGTACATGTATCCTAGTGGTGATATGTGGTTATAGTGCAGCTGAAAACTGACTTGGATACTGCACCCCACCAAAAAATAATTTCACCAGCCGCCACTGACATCAGCAGCAAAAATTCCCTCCACATTTGAACTATTTTAAATATTTATTGAAAAACCCATTTTCTTGAAACAGCACCAAGCATTTGAACCACTGCAATTACAGAAATACTTACATAGCACAAGCAGCAGGTGAGAGGTCTTATGGATGAAATGCTTTAGAGGGAGCAGGGGAACACACGGTACTTCAGATAACTATAAGGGCAGAAAGTACCTCTTCTCTCTCTTCTTTCCATTTCCTTTCTTTGAGAAGCACCTCTCATTCATCTTCATAGTTATCCGATAAGAGTCAGGGATCAGGAGGTCACATGTTATGAAGATGATCTCCACGGTAACTACACCAGTGAAGTCGTCACATGGCCACGATGATTTCCTTTCCGGGGAGTAGGGAGGTTGAACATCGTCATGGGGTCTACTCTCATGACTCATAATTTGATCTTTTGTGTCACAGTTGATTACTTCCTATGATGAGGGCAGAAAAAAAAAAAACCTGACCTTCAAGGAGCCGTAGCTACGATGGAAAATCATCTTTTTATTAGCTACCAAATAAACTTGTCTCTTCCACTGTGATTGAGCAACGACACTTTTCTGTCTTTCTTTTTTTTTTCCACCGATGACTAGTTAACAATGCAATAAGTACTGTAACTACAATATATTCATTACTTTAGTCTAATGTAATTTATCAGTAGTTTTGTAAAAGTAAAATGTTGAGTGACCTGTAAGCAGTGTCAAAGAGTTTTACTAAGGTTTTGTGAAGGTGAGGGTGCATTAATTTGTGTTTGACAATGTAACAGTCAGAAAATTACACTTCATCTCTTCAAATCCTCACTATGTTGTTGAAAGTGTCAGTTGCTCAGTCACCGTCACTCATTGTCTAGCTTGCAATTTTCACACTTTTTTTTCTGGATTGTGGAAATTCAGTTGGTAATTGACCACTGAAAACATTTTTGTATTGTCATTTATATTAACGTATTTTATGATGAAATTTTACCTTCTATCAAATGTTAATGGCATTGTTGGTTGAAATGCCACTCTATAAAGGCTCGGGATTGTTATTCTGTCACAAATATACCCTTGCAAAAACATAGTCAGCTTTGTTGACCTTGATGATTTTTGTGGAAACCTCAGAGAACATGTTTAAAAGTAAAACGATAATGGTTAAAGTTAACTTGCTTTATTATCGTCATTTTAAAATTCAGTTTCTATATTTTTCTCACCCTAATACACACATTACCTAGCATTAGCATTAGCATTTAACACATTAGGAGCAGTGAGCTGGCATTGAAGATGCTCGAGACCAACACCAGATTTTCTCAGATGTAACTGCTAGCGTTAACTACTACACCACTATGTTGTCCTTGCTATTAGATGAGGTGCTATCAAACTTTTTATTTAAATGCACTTCTTTTGTATTGGCAACATTTTAACAGCTAATAAACAAGCTTTTCACCGTGCAGTAATCTTAGAACTATTCAGACAAATTTGGGTATTTTCTTAGAAAACGTCACAAATTGGAATGGTCCAAGTCTGCTCCATGTATTCAGCCCTAGGTTACATCTGCAGCCAGAACACAGTGTGTTGTTCTAGTTTGAGTGCTAAATTTATATCCTGGTGTTAGCTCACAACAGTTAACAATAGATAAAATTCTTAGTAAGAATACATTTTCCTCCAGGGTGAAATGTGTGAAAAAAAAGGCCTACGTGACTAGAAATGTTTTCTGAAGTAGTATGTGTAGTATAGAGTTTGAGTACCACTTGTGTTAAACAAAAGTTAGATTTTTGTAAACAACATCAGTAACTAAGGAGAAGCTTAGTGTTTTTCTTCCTCCTGGTAGACGCACCATTTGCTGTTTGGACAAAGCGTCTGGCTTTCCAGGAAGAAAAGCCCTCTGGCAGAAAAGAAAATGATGCATTGAAGTTTGAAGATGCAGTACTCTGTATGTGAAGTGTTTGAGCAATAAACTACAGCAGATGTCCATTTAAAATCTGCCTATTCCTCTTTTTTTTCCTCATTCAGAGACACACCCCAGGCTAATGACGGGGGAGCCAAGACGCCACGTTCCAAAATGTCCTCCCGCTTTCCTAGACTAGGCCGCAACCGCAACCAGGAGGCCAGACCCGAACCCCAGAGTGGTGACCTTTAACCAGAGATGGTATGAACTACTAATCTCCTGAAGGCAGAGGACACCATCATTGTGCATCTGTGGACTGTGACACATGGACTCAGACTGTGTGATGACACTGTCGGCATCTGACGGACCTTCAAAGCCTTACAGATAAAAAGCCGCAGTAGAGGAGTGGAGATAGAGCAGCGTAGGACTCTACAGGCGAATATGTAAATGTGTCTGCGTGTTGCCTGGATGACTAAAGGATAAATGAGTCTCCCGAGGCTGCATATCGACGGACCCAATCACACAGCACCTCTTACCTCACTGAGAGACAAAAAGCCTCACACTGCACATGGACTAGCCTGGACTTAAACTCTCTTATCTACGACACAATGAGATGACGGGGATTCTTTTTCTTACTTGGCTTAGTTTTGTAGTTAAAGTGTATCATGGTCACAGTGCCTACAGTGTTTTGTAGCTGCTTTACTGCTCTGGGTTGGGGTGGGAGGAAGGAAAAGGAGAGGTAACTTAAAGTATGAAGTTTGTTTTTTCCAGCTCATGTTGTCAGCATTATTGTGCCAAGCCATTTTAGTCTAGGATAATTCACAATCTCTGGCGTGGACCACCAGGCAATGGGCATTCCATACTTGTGTTACTTATAATACTGCAGCTTACAGATAATAATCTGCAGAAAGTATCACATCTCTCAGAGGGAGATGCAGCAGTTACCAAACATATCATTCAGACGGTGAGCTTAATAAAGGATTAGGGTCAGAACATATTTAAAAAGGCATAAATCATTGCTGTTATGTAGAAATGTCTTGTACCACATTACAATAAAGGTATCTTTATAAATGAGTTATAAATTGATTATAATTGGGTTGTAAACTCTCCACTATTAACACTTTAAAGAAGTTAACAGTTGTTGATTCTTGCTCACTATTTGGCAAGGTTGCTGTTAAATCTCAGATCTTGATAGTTGCTCAAGTTACCTTGCCTTATTTCTTTATCAGTCACCATGATAAGCTATGTACTAGAGGGTCCTACAGAGTATCCTTTAAAACAGGCAAAACAAAACCTTATCGTAAAGTATAACACAGTTCAACAAATTCATTAATGACTTACTAACATTTAAGACACCAACCAAATTCAGGTGTCATTGGCCAACCAAGAAGCTGTGATCCTTTCTCTTGTTATGAATCCAATGTGTACAGCAGTAAACATGTGTAAGAAATACCTATGAGTGTTAGTGTTTTCACACTCACTATTTAGTAGTGCTAGTGTTAATGCTAACATGTTTTGCTAGCTTAGAGTTATAAAGCATCACTGGCAGTAGTTTGCATAACACAGCACTGCTGCTAAATTGCTCATGTAACTAAAATTATATCCATATTATGGGCTGTCTCTTTGTTATAACATATAATACATTCACTATCATTAATAATATAAAAGCGTACACTTGGTTAGAAAATACCCTCTTAGCTTAACTTTTAGAGGGATCTACTACCATGCTAATCACTAGCACACTAACTGCTATCATCTGTTTAGCCTCAGTTTCTCAAAGAACTTCAATTATCTTTATTATATAGTATATAGAATGTTTTGGGTTTTTTTTTTTTGCCTATACACAAACTACAATTAACACAAAGCTAGAAAACATTTAGACAACATTAAATTATTAATTGGACATTTAGTGACCATGTGGTTTACAGTTTAGTTACTCATTATGAAAGGACCAAAAAGCTTACAAAGGTTAAATTATCATTCGTTTCTTATCAGAGCTCACTTAATTTTAGGGATACACACAGTCCAGGACAAATGTTTGGAGATACAGACAGGAAACCTGGCTGACCACTACTTGCTAACTAGACTTCCATTGCACTAATGAAAGATGTGTGACTGCATGTTGTCTGTATCAGACAGGGCTCCATTCATATACTTGTTTCATTCAGTTAATTTAATGCCAAATTTAACCTTTTGAATATTAAAACATGCTGATGGTGGTGGTTAAATGGTAGAAGCTGTTATTAATATATCCCAAATGAAGATGAAGGTATAAATAGTGCTGATTGAAAAGGAAGGTAGCTCTGTAACCACATGATCTGAGATATAACGGCAAACAGAATATGTACTCAGAATTTGGTAAGAACAGGTCAGTATTGTCATTGTTTTCATAGGTGTTTTAGAGTTTCTTACAAGTTCGACCATAATAACCTGGTCAAATGTGACTCATAAATACTTTATTGTATAGTGGTACCCAAATCTTTCGTAAAATATCTTAGATCAGTTTCATGTACAGTACCAGAGTACCTGCCGCAGCATATATGATGAATTTATGTCATTAAGTAGAAAGGAGGGAAAGCATTTTTCCTCTCTTAGAAACAATGGGAAATCACCATTCCAGGGGGTTCATCCTCTTTATCAAAGGTTGGCCGGCTATACTACAAAAGAAAAAAAAGATGGATTGTTTTAACTAATGTGTCTTAGAAGGATTTAATGCAGCGTTATGTTGCAATGAATGTTTTAATGATGACTAAACACTTGAAGAAAGGCTGCTTGTTAAGAGATGTGAGGAAAAGGGCTGCCAAGCATCAATTGTGTGTGTAAAACAGAAGCTCATGCATATGTATGGATTACCCAAGAGTAGTCAGACACTATGTTGAAACAAGGAGTGATTTCTTTAGTGGGGGTTTCGGAAAACTTGAATCAAAGGGTTGGCTGTTGGAACAGTAAATACTATTCAACGTTGATGAGCGTGAAGAGAACAAACAAGGCTGGTGTTTTTTAATTAAGGTGTTATTCTTACACAGAAATGGTCCACACGAGAATCCCCAGTGTTTTCTGGAAAGTCTCACATGGATGCTGTCAGACTTTCTCTTGAACCTTTTACAGAGTTGGCTAATGTTGAGCTGATAAAACATCGATATAGAAAAGAGTGTGTTGCATTAGAACATTAACATTCAAATAAATCTTGTAACCAGTCTGATATCAGCATTGTATGTACAAGTGAAATATGGGTTTCTGTTTCTGTTTTTGAAAACTCTTCTATGCTCTGAAACTGTAAGACAATACAGTTGGGGATATTTAACTGTAGGTGCAGCGCTGCCTCTTACAAATCTGAAAAACATTTTTACAGCAGTGGTTGTAACCTGTTCAGGGCTGTATAAGTCAGGCAGCAATGTCTGACAATAGCAGACATAATTTCCTTCAGATGTACTGTATTTTAATTGTCATTTTTTTAACGAACCAATGATCAAAAACCTAAAGGAAAAACTAAAACATCAAATCTTCAAACATGTTAGAGGCTGCAATTGGATATTTTAGACTTTTTCTTGGAAAATGACTTGTCATTGCAGCTCTTAATCACTTTTTCAAGGAACCAATCATAGGTCCAATTTCTCTCCACGAGAATATATGTGTACAGTTACTATAATATACATCATTCATTAAAATAGTTTTTAACAGAACCTGGAGGCAACTTTACTCAAAAAGTGTTTTCCACCATTTTCATTTCCAAGAGAAACTGAAGTTGGTAGTGGTCCGGATAACTTTAGTTCTGCTGGACTAGTTTCTTAAAACGTCATAATACACACCAGGTCACTAGTGACCCATTTTAGGGTTATAGTTATAACAAAAACAATATAAGGCCAACATGTATGACAACATATTCGACTATGTTCACACTGTAGATCTTCATGCTCAATTTTGATTGAAAGTCTAAAAATCTGACTTTTTTGTGGTTTTTCACATTATTATTATTATTTAATTGTCACTCCTAGTAGACTCACGTCTACAACCCTGAAGTGACCCGCTTCCACAGAGTTAGACATGACATCACATGCTGCACACTGTGTTTACGGAAGTACAAGGGGGCTTCAAAAAGTTAATGGAAAGTTAATGGTTTAAATCACACGGCCCTCAGTTTTACACAGATGTACTTAAAGACTGCTATCAATGCTTGCACAAGTGTGCTGACCTAGATGGAGCATATGTTGAAAAATAAACTTCATAACTTAAACTGTTTTTTCCGTCTGTTCTTTTTCCAAACTTTTTGAAGCCCCCTTGTGAATATGAATCTTACCAGATCCCGCCTCCTCCAGTGCAGAATTGTGACGTCTGTCACATTTCGGTGTGTACAAAGTCAGATGAAATGACCATTCACACTGAAGTTGTATTGCAAAACATCAGCTATATATTTGATTTAGGACCACATATGAAAGTAGCCTGGGTCCGATTTGAAAAGATTGGACTTCAAATTAAAAAAAAAAAAAAAAAAAAAAAAAAAATATATATATATATATATATATATGGGTCACATATGGGCATTAAAGTCAGACTTGGGCCATTTTTACCTGCAGTGTGCATATAATCTGAGACTACATATGAAAGGGAACATTCTTTCTTTTCTGTGTTGAACATGTGGATTAAATACAACTTAAACTATATGAATTTAAACTTGGCTCAAATGTAACCACGAAAAGAGCAGGCGTTAATGGGTTAAGTGTCCAATATTACTTCAGTTGTTTGTATTGCTAAACAGTTCTCAGGCACCATTGATGAAGCACAACTGGAGCTTTTAATCGAAGAAAACTGAAACACATTCATATTCAGGACCCCTACTGTATTTGAACCTTTCTGTCTTGATCACAAATCAATAATGATCTTTTAACTGTCATTTTTTTTCTCCTTATCCTCTGTATGCTGGCTGAATTGAATCTTTTGCTGAAGGATGGGATGAGTTTATACAGAAGCAGCCCATCTGTTAGCTCGCAGTATGCCATGTTTGTTCATGTGTATGTTTCTGTCCTTGCCTTAGACAGCGGTCAAGCCTTATCTATCAGTGTAACAGCAAAGAGGGGCTGAACAATAAAGTACAATGTGCAAGTAATGCTGTGTCTTATGTTTATGGGTGAAGGCAAAAGGCTATTGGGCATGACAGTCAAGAATGCACACACAAATGTATGCATTCATCCATGCACAGGTACAAACAGTAGGTGTTTCTTGTGCAACTGAAGACAGGCAGTGGGTTAGTACTGAACCTATGCATGCAGATGAACGCATCAATGATTGGATAGATTCTGTGGATTTCATCCTCAGAACATCTGTGGTTCTCCTTGCATTTGTTTTGCTGGTCGAGTGGTTATTTAACCTGTACGGCATCACATAGCAGAGCCTGAGCTTTTCAATCCACCCGACCGACAGAAAGGCTTGGTTTTTTGTGTTGGTCTTGGTGTGCTGCATCAAGTTGAAAGAAAGAAAGAAGAATGAAAAGGTGAGGGAAAAGTGTGAAATGCAAAGTGTCCATTGACAAAAAAAAAAAAGATTGCAAGATGATGTCGGATCTAGGTGGCTGTTTTTATTTGGTAGATACACACGCACATACAAACCAAGTTCAACCAATGATAACACAACGATCTTTTCAGAGTGTTTGCCTGTTGGAGTAGAAGTGGTGTGCACTTTTTCTCTGCAGGAGGCAAAAACCACAAGAGAATAACCACCTTCTATTTCGGGCTCTCTCCTCTGTGCAAAATTCAAAAGACTAAATATGAACATAAGTGTCTTGGCACTATGGACAAATGAAGCCAAAATATCATTGTTATGGGATTTACGTAGTAGACGAGTAATGTCTGACAGAATCTGAACAGTGTTCAGTAACTAAAGCTGTTAATCACATATTTACCACACCAGCATTTCCTGAAAACACCTTTGATTGACTGCAACTATACACCAAAAATTATTTTACACAGCCCATAAACACAGTCTCTTTAATCAGTTGATGTAAGTATGATACAATGTTTGTGCAGGTTTAACAAGTTAAATCTTCGACATTTAAAGATATTTGTAACTGCAATTTATGACAGTTTTTTCACACTGATGCTGGACTTTGGCGATACTCCTGAATACTAAGTACAGGATTAAACAAGGCTCCCCTGGGGTAAGTGAAATGCCCCTGAACCTATGAACTCACCTGCTTCACCATTGGACTGGATTCACTGCAGTTATTCATGTTTCTGCTGCTACAGGTTCTTTATCCCTAACTGATGCAGTGAATAGCTTCTCACTTCTTAAATAACCATCAGTTTGATAGGGAGTATAAAGACTGGACTGGGTTTCAGTGGAAAAAGGTCATGCGGTCTTGCGAGTCCAGATTGACTCCAGAGTGATGGCTGCATCACAGTGAGAAGAGAGGCAGAGGAAGTGACTCCCCATCATTCCTAGTGCGTACAGTACAAGCCAGGGGGAGGCAGTGTTATGGTCTTGACAGGAAAATTTGGCTGTCTTTGACAGGATGAGGCTGAAATATGTGAACAAAAGCTTTAATTATCTATCGGTGTTAATATTCTGTCAGAAGTGACTCTACTGCTCTATTTCATGCATACATACAGAAGCTTAACTCATGACAATTTAATTTGTTAGTGTCTCACTTCATGTAATGTGCATAAAATATTTTGTCATTTGGTCTGAACATGGTTTGAACATGATTTATAAACACACCTCCAGTTAAAATTACATGTGTGTTTAATTTGTCTCTGTGTCCTTACTCCAACTTTCAATGCATGAATACATCAACCATGTTTCACCTCTAATCCACTGTCCCAGCTCTCTTTTTCTCCTTGAAATATAGAGCTGATTTTACAGAACTGTATATAATTACAAAGCTCTACCTCTGTTTGAAGGACATTGGAGATAGCGACCCTGGTTTACACAAGGTCATTGTATAAGCAGTTCTATCTATCTATACAGCATACGGCTTGCATCTGTGTGTGTTCATTGTAGTGATAAAGAACACACTTGCATCTTCAGCACCCTGCAGACAACAGGCCCTTCAGGGTGGAACATCCTAATAGAACCCAAGACCTGCATGTGCTTCATATTAATGCGTTCAAACAGGCCACCAGATGTTCTGCAGAGACTGGAGTTTCCATCAGCTCCATCTTGGTGCAACACTAGTGTTAATGATTGCACTGACTTGTGTTGCTGCTGCTGGTGAAAACATGTGTGTCATAGGGAATAAGAGCCAAATTTCATGATTTCTAAGTAACTCACTATTAATTAATGGGTAGATTTTAGTCAAATAGCTAAATGTTTCCTTATCAGAAATACACTGCCTGGCCCAAAAAGCAAACAAACCCCCCCACCCCCCCCCACCCCATTTGGACCTCCTATAGCTTTCACAGCCTTTATTTCCATCCAAAGTTGCATGGATTTGTCACCAGATATTATATTGATAATGGTGAGTCAGATCACTGCATAAAGTCTTCTCCAATACCTCTCAATGACTGTCTACGATGTTCAGGTTTGGACTCTGTGATGTTCAATGTATGAAAATGATATCTCATGTTCCCTGAACCACTCTTTCACACCCTGAAACTAATGAATCCTTAGCTGTCATCTTGGACTATGTCTTTGTCACCTGGGAAGAAAAAAATTCACTGATTTTCAAAACTGGTCATTCAGTATATTTTTGTATTTTATAGAATTTTGTTTTCCTCTTTTTTTTCCAATTCATACACATCTTCAGTCACCTTTGAGTAGGTGCAATGATTACATACTGAGTCCCAGTTACACTTTATCTATCAAGAATAAATTACATTGTCACAACCATTTCATAAGAAGTCAAAAAATATTTTATTCCAACTTTGTGGGCAACAGTGTATTTGCTGAGTTAAATAAATGTTGCACCTCTAGTTATGCTGGGGAATGTACTTTTTCTCTTGAATTATAATCAGTTACTCATATTAAAGATTCAATACAAAAGATAAACATCAGTTGTGTGAAGTACGTATTGGAATCTGCGCTGGCAGCATTAACTTACTACATTTTGAAGCTTGACATAAACTAGACACTGCACACTGTTATGGCTGTAAATGAGCAGAAGAGTGGCAGAACTTACAAACAAATGGAAGGCTTTTCATGGAAAATCCAACTGGAGTTGTCCACATAGAGATTTTTATTGTAACAGCTACACATTAAAATTGTTTGTGTCAGTTGCTAATGTTATTATGATCTGTGGTTAATATTTTAAAATAGCTTCATGGTATTTATTTTAATCATAAAACTATATCTTTGTAGAGATACCATTTCAAATGTTTTGTTGGGAAGCATTGTCTATTTTGTTTCTGCTTTTTTAGTCATAATGCATAATGCCCTATGCTGTATCCATAAAGATTCTTCCTCTGCTCATGTTTTTTCAGTCCCTGACTGTTTCTGTCATTTTTTTTCTATTTTTCGTCAGTTTCCAGCAGCTTGTACTTTAGCCTTGCTGTTTGTTGTATTAATTTTTCCAGGTTGTGAATAATTTATCAGAAAACAAGATGTACATGTGAGCAGTAGCAACTTCTCTGTTGTATTCAGAGCCTCCTTATTCTCCAGCTGCTTCACTAGATTCTTCGCAGATGGTGAAATGCTCCTCCTATGTACTTTCAACACACAACACAATACCGTCTCAATCTTTGGCATTGTCATTCTGCTGCCATCTCCTCCTGCTGTTAAGCTCCTTTTTATTCACCTCCTTCTTTCCTGCAGCTTTTTTCTCCTGTAAACCTACTTCCTTTTTTCCTTAGCTATCCTCCATCAAACACTATTTTGGCATTTTACTCCCAGCACTCCTCTTCCTCTTAGTTACTCCTATCCATTTACCACACCCAGTTCTCATCTTTGCACTTGTCGAGTTGTCCCCAAAAATGTAAGTCAACTTTTTAACTCACTTTCACAGAAACACTTAAATAAAACCTAAATATTTGGATTTTAATATACACTATTGCTATTTCATATTTCATTTATCAAGGTAAGCTGAAGGAAACACATGTGAAGCATGAGAAAATCTTGATTAATGTGTTTAGGACTTTCCTTAGGAATTTAAATATCCATGGCAAAAAAAATTGTACAGAACTGCAAAATTTCCCCTTTCTTTTATAAATGGATGACACTGTAAAATCGTTGAACCTTCCTTAAAGCCACGTGTCTTTGTCATGCATCAGCATAGAAACAGGGCAGAAACTTTAAATGGATAACAACACCTCAGACTGTACTGGACATGTTAAGGTGCCTTTGGATGGTGGGAAGAAGCTGAAGGGCCCGGAGAGAACCCATGCAGACCAAGGGAGAACATGCAAACTCCACACAGAAAGACTGGACTGAATCCAGTATTCAAACACAGGACCTGCTTGGGGTGAGATGAAAATACACCATGCTGCCTCTGTACTTAGGGCCGGATCCACTAAGATCCCAATTTGCGTGTACTAATTTGCAAGCACAGTCTAGACTTTTGCATGTGGGATGTAACGGCAGTTTGCAGGTGATTTACTGAGATTGCGTGTGCAAATGACAACAGGAGCAAAATCTTTGAAGCCGCCCTGTTTAAATGAGGATTTTGCGTGCGCTACTGGTTGTCGTCATGGAGACAATACGCTGGAAAAAGTGCTCTGGGATACGCCAGCACTAATGGCAACAGTACACTGGAATGATCCAGACACACGGAAATGTAATGTTGCAAGGAGTTTTGTCAAAGTAGGTATTGCATGACTCCTCTTTGTGACTGACCCCAAATCATCCCCTAGTTTATGAAGAATTCTAAAATGGCATTGTTTGGCAGTGGCACTGGATTCAATTTAGAAGTGGGGGGCCGTGGGGGTTGGTGGATTGAATGACTGTCAGGCACACATTTTGTCACACTGTAGCCTAATGTTGGTGTGTATTTTTAATTACAATCATCAGATCAAGTGGAAAAGTAGCCTTTGCTACAAGAGTCCCATAAAGGGGGGGCATATGTCTCAATTCTTTTTTCTCCTGTAATTCCAAAAATGTTCACACAAAGGTGAAAAATACATTCTCTGCAAATTGTTTCATTGTTTCACTGTCTCCTTCTTGCAACATTAACCGCAGCCATGTGTGCGCAATTGCACATAAAAACCGTTTGCACTTCCCTTTGAGATGTGTCAAATATAGACACAGTTTCTATGAGCAAAATTGCTTTCAGGATTGATAAATCACTTTGCGTGTGTTAAATGAATATATTTACATTTTCTCCTCCCAGCACACACACAATTGTGTATAAACACCCCATATTGCATATTCATTGTGGCAAAAGTACTAACTGGATGCAGATGCACTATTTTGCACCTTTGAAAGGCGGAACCCTTAGTGCACACTGTTAGTAAATCAGTTTGTAATTTTTTTGGCGTGTGCAATGAGTTTGCACATGTTTTTATACAGGCAAACCTTTAGTAAATCGGGCCTTGGTTATCACTTAGGCAACCTGGGATGATAATTTTGCAAAGAAAGCTTGGAGGTAATATTTTTAGCTATATAAACACACCTGTTATGATGATCAATGCATAATTTCATGGTGCAATCCTATTGGTTGTTAGGTAAATGCAGGTGCAGCTTCAAACTGAGAGGGTCCAACTGCATGTCTAATAATGTCAGAGTTTTGTCCCAGGATTTCTGTGGTTGCTAAGTCAACAACGACTTGCGATCCATTTTTTTTGCCACTACAAAACACATTTTCTCGCTTTAGGTCTGAGACAGCCCAAAACCAAACAATGTATTTTGAGCTTGTGAAACCTCTGTTTAAAGTGTACTCTATTCCATATTTCAGCCAGACGTGGCTGTTTCATTGCTTTGGTAGTTAAATCAACTGGGAAAATCTGTACTGTCATGAAACTATTAGAAGGGGTGCTATGGAGGAAAATTCATTCAAAATCAATGCAGAAATGTTCTTGCTGGTAGTTAAAGTAAAAACTTTGTCCTGCTTTTTGTTTGTTTCTTCTTTTAATGCAGTGTTGAGGTCTGACATCAGTCCAGACATCACACACTGACGTCATGTTGAGTTCCATATACAGTGAATGTCTTCTCTGAATCTGTTTCCACCACAAGTAATTTGCATTTACCTATTTATCCACCACTCCCAAGTGTAAAAAAATGATTCCACTCAGGACTTTTACTGAGAATGCGTATAAAACAGCTGGATGGAAATGCATTTACTGACTCCCCTGTCATTCTTCTCCCTCTGTTTTTCTCCCCACTCTTTCCCTTCAAATCACCATTTCATCCTCTCTATATCCCTCTCCCCCTGTGAGACTCGGCTGCTCAGCACAGGTTATTTACTCAGGCTGTCATTGGCTGCCTCTGTTTATTACCTATTTAGCGATGAGGCAGGCAAGAAAGACGGGAACCAGGAATCTCCTCCAACTCTCTCACTGCTGTCTCTCACTGAATCCTAAAATGCTGTGCTGCAATGGACTGCTTCAGGGGGTTATTTTTCTTAAATACTTCTCGATTTCTTCTGTAATGAGCATAGATTCAGTACATGAAATGTCACAAAGTTTACATGAACCATGATTACAGGGGGTGGATCATGAAAACAGCTCTGAAAGCAGGATAGATTTCTGCTGTATCTTATCTGAATGAAATCCCAAGGTAAAATGTAATGGATTATGTTAATTAATATGCTATCAGTTCTGGGAACATGGGAAATAAACTGTGCGCTTTATCCTTAAGCTGTTTATAAAGTTCTTCTCTAATAAGGCAACATTCAGAACTGTTAACATCAACTTAATTAGATAACGGATTTGCTGATTGTCCATGAGTTGGTGCTGAGATAAGAACAAAACATGGAGGCATGTCATATACACAGCATGCTAATGTTCTAGATAAACAAGAAAAATGGACTGTGTTGCTGTTTATCTGTTATGAAAGCTCTGGATTGGTCAAGAGCTCTTATTTAATGGAATCTAACATTTCCTCGGATCTCACAAGACTCCTCTTTGTTTTTGCCCTTTCATTTGACTCAGTTCCATCACCTGCTGCATCCCAACTCTTCAAAATGCAATCAAGTCCCAAAGAGCACGCTGCCTGCCTCTCAATGCTATCACAGGCTTTCACAATAGCCAGCGGCAGTCTTTTGATCAACCCAGAAGCTTGATGTGAACACCTTGAAGCACTTCTTAAACCACAGCAGGAGATGAAGAGTGGGGTGAGCAGCAGCTGCACTGAGCTAATGGCAAGACCTGCCGACAGTGACACAATTCACTAACAAGTAGCATCACATGCTAGTTTCAATATTATATTTTATTTTTGTTTGGTTCTCTTTTTATATTTCATCTTTTAGTTTTTACCTTTTTGATGATAGTACATTGATATGGCAAAGCACTCTGTATACACCTAAACAAATACTACTGTTAATGACATGCAGAGTTACACACGTAATTATCTTTTTATGTGTCATGTCCAAAATGAGGCCAACAAAAGGTTCAAAAGTGCAGTAATGTGAAGAAATTCATCTATGTCATATTTTTGGTTGCCAATATGTAAGCAGATTAGTATGTACCTTTAAAAACCCAAGCACCATCCCAGTGGGTGATATTTAATGACATTGAGTGGTGAAGTCCAGATCACTGCCAACTGAAATCCATTTCCTTATACTCTACTTTTGCATGTGTAAAACTAATTAGAACCCTAATACCAAAGAAATTGGGTGCATAAAATGTAAATGAAAACCAAATTTTCACAATAACTGAAGAAATCATATAAAAACAATCATCTTTCTACAGTAGTCAAGAGCGGGATTCTTAGCTAGAAATAAAACATTTGGTTGTTTTTACACAGGGTTATGGTGATGGACCATAGACTGTATATAATTAGTGGGTGGAGGAACCATGACATCTCCCATGAGTGTCTGAACTACTGTTCTGAAGACATTAGTTTTAGTTGGCTTTTTGGAGTCGGAAGGGACCACATTAATATTTGGATGAAAGGACTCTAGGGGTCAGAGCTGCGTTAATGCTAAATGCTAGTTTACTGATTGAGTAGAACAGCAAATTTTATCCAACACTGCAACATCATTTTACATCTTGTTAGTGGAACCTGTTAATGACAACTATAGAAGAGCTGTCTGTCAGGAAATGATGTGTTTTATGAGATAGAATGAAATTTAGAAAGTCTGGCTCAGCAGGTGAGTGTGTTGTCATACAGACCTGTCAATCAAAGCCTGACATGGCAGACAACAAACCTATTTGAACTTGAGATCTGAGAACCAAGGTATAATTTAAAGATGGTCCAGGGGGTCGTTTCTGGGCTCGCTCAGAATTTCATTAACCCCAACACAATGAATTATCCCGTTTCTGGGCTAGTTGGTGAAAAGTCTACGCTCATTGAGTGCCTTTTAGTTCCGTGGTAAAGGGCTGATTTTAACGTGGATGTCGGGGGTCTGCCTTACAATGAGATTATATTCTTGTAGCTTTATTTCACTTTATTTCTGTATTATATATATCCTCTGATATATTATTTATATTTGAAAAAAAAAGATTAACACAATTTTGATAATATCTTTGATATATTCTTCCCCAGGACATTTTGCACTGAGATAAACAAATTTATCGTGTGAGGATTGACCCGCTTACTGAATTATATTCTCTGCGTCAATTTATGGCCAGATATAGATTACCTCAGGACATAGTACAAGTGTTAGCGGCTAGATTTTGTGACAGTCCTTATGGTAGGAGTGTCAACAATACTGGACATGCTCTTACATGTGTGGAAAAGGGAACTTATACAAAGAAGTATTGTAGCGATATGTCAAGAGTTCTGTTCATAAAGTCACTAGTGTGTAATAACTCGGGTCGTCCTTAACCTTCATCCTACCAACATATTTCGTATCCTAATCCTACCAACCGGGGTCCATGTGGACCCCACTGGGATATATGGTGATATCACATCTTAGTAACAGATAGGAAACATCATTTAATTTTGGAATGTTTTTATAACGTATGAAAACAGTTTGTATCGTAAAACACCGTTACAATAACCTCTTGCTCGACCCCTGGCTCGACCCCGGCCATCAGCTCGCTAAGGGCTTGTGCAGCAGTGTACCTTGCTCTTCTATTTCTATTGGCCATCACTTACTGAAACAAATAATAAAATTATATTTTAGATGCTCATTATGGACTAGGGCGACATGGTGGTGCAGTGGTTAGTACTCATGCCTCACAGCAAGAAGGTCCTGGGTTTGATTCCAAAACCAGTTGATGGGGGTGGGACCTTTCTGTGTGGAGTTAGCATGTTCTCCCCGTGTCTGTGTGGGTTCTCTCTGGGTACTCCGGCATCCTCTCACCATCCAAACACATGCACTGATAGGTTAATTGGTTAATCTAAATTGCCCATAGGTGTGAAAGTGAGAGTGATTGTTTGTCTCTATATGTTCAGCCCTGCGATGAACTGGCGGCTTGTCCAGGGTGTACCCCGCCTTCGCCCCTATGTAGCTGGGATAGGCTCCAAGCGACCCCTGTGACCCTGGTGAGGATAAAGCGGGTTCAGAAAATGAATGAATGAATTATGAACTAAGAAAAACCGCTATTCAACTGGGGTCCATTTGGACCCCGATCGCAATTTGAATACACTACCCATTATGTCAGATTATTTTTGGAACTAATATAAGCAATCGAACATGGACATACAGACAGACAAACTCTTAGCACAAAATGATCATTCAATGAATGATACAGCAGAGACGTATAAAAATCATGTCCTGGGGTCCAGTTGGACCCCAGCTGGTAGGATGAAGGTTAAACGTCCAGCCAGATGCTACAATATATATGTGTGAATATAATAATTCTTCATTCTAACCATAATGCTGACAGATTCATTAATTTTGGGGGAGAAAAGTGTGTAAAAATATTTTTAAAAGTGCTGCAAAATTAAGAAAAATGTAGAAAAAAATATATTAAATAATTTCAATTTACTTTCAGATGTGTTTAGCATTATGTTATTATTCATCAGTGATTGCCGATTCACAGTACGTCAGCCGTTCATTTGTATGCCAAAATGGAATGCAAGAATCTAGATTCCTAACTGAAAACTGCCAACAATACATTGTGTGGCCATCCCATGAATGATGTGGGGAGATAGCAGTGGGTGTCCATGGGAACTACAGGATTTCAATGGTTCCAACAGCGTGAAATTCAGGTGTTGCTAGCATTGTTTGTTAAAAATTTGCGTTCGTTTAGCTTCTGCATTCGGTATATGATCATTTGCCCGTAAATTGCGTTAAAAGGTAGGTTAAAAGGTGCATTAAAGTTGTGTTTGCTAGTTAGCCCTGAAATGAGTCATTGGTCAGTTATTAGAGGATACAAATAAAATGGATGAGACCAGAATGAGTCCTGGGAAAAAAATTATAACACACTATTTTTTGAGAGACTTTCAGTGTAAGGCTATTGGAACCAGGGCTTCTGGAAGCTGACCCCATCAGTCATTAGTGGTATTACAGCTTTAACCCTTTCATGCATAGTGTTCACTCCAGTGGACAGTCATTCTACAGCAGTTCTCTTCTATATTCATGGGTTTTGTTGTTTTAGTTGCATAATCAGTCGACACAGTGGACACTTATACACTGACATTTATACCATTACTGTAACTTTGCTGTTCTTGATAAACCTGATCTGCAGTGATATGTTTGAGTGTAAATCAACTGTTAATTGTTAGACTGTAATTAACATTTTTTTTAAACAAAAGTTTTTTTTTTTTGCATATTATCTCCATGAACTAGGAAGATTATTACTGTTATTAAGTATTTAAGGAGAAGGGGTGGGATTTCATAAGTTATGCTTCTTCTCACTCCTTTTCAAATATGTTTTATATGTCATGTTTAAGTGTTTTGTTTATTTTCTTCTGTTTTGACATTCATATTTGGAATAAATACATCAATCAATCAATCAATCAATCAATCAATCAAGTGAGTCATAACTAGTATTAGAGTATGTTAAAATGTGAGAAAATATCAGATTAGCAACATTAAAAATGTTTTTATTTCATTGTTTTCCTATCACTTTCTGATATTGGGTTTTAATTACATGTTTCTGTGCTTCAAGAATAAAATGCATTGTGTAGCCAAGTGGACATTTTTGTAAATCCATGAAAAAAAAAAAAAACCCTCAGCTGCATTTTTTTTTCATGCCTAAGGAGGAATAAAAACACCCAAGAAAAAATCTCAACAAAGGTTCTTATAATTCATGCATGAAAGGGTTAAAAGACTTCTGCATTAGGGGTTGAAATGTATTCTGAACACTACTGTTGTAAGATATGGTGCAAGATTCAACATAGTGACCTCCTGCTGCTAGAGCTCAAACAAACAAATGCTGAATTTCTATAGAAAGATTATCTTTGAAGCATTACCTTCAACTTCGAGCTGAGGTCCTTACCCCTTGGAACTGACGGACTTTTGAAGCCTCAAGTGGCCATTTGAGGAAATGCAACTTTAAGCACCTCTGGAGATTTCCATCTTAGATATTTACATTTAGCATGAGAGAAGATTAACCTCTGGGTTTTTCTTTCAGGAGTTACAACAGGTTTTTATAAGTGGACATTATCAATAAAAGAGACACATTCAACCATGGTTTGAATCTCCTCTCATGCAATGAGTAAAGGAGGAGGAGAATGGGGTTGTAATTGAACACTTAATCACAGGAAGTGGTGTTTTACGGCCATAACTGATGACCCTTAGTAGAATTGAGGGGTGGCTGAAGTGGCAAACTGACTGTATTTGATGACCTGCAAGTGGTGGGACTAGCCATACAAGTTGAAATATTACTCCTGTCACTCCTAAAAAAGTGAGTTACAGCAAAGTCTTTGTTCTGCTCACCTCTGTCTCTGCCTGACTCTCCAATGTCCAGAACTCACATCTCACCTGTTCCCATTTTCTGGCTACAGCGTGGCATTTTTAGTAGTTAGCTTTGAGGCAGAAATCGCTGATCCCAGACAGTAACCCCTGTCATTACCACTGAGGCTCGATAGCTTCTCTCAGTTCTGTAGAGCACACAGGCAGAAAGCAAAAAGAGAAGGGCACAGAGAGTGAAGCAGACAGTTTAAAATGAAAAATGTAGAGAACTGAAAAAAGGACAAGAGGAAGGTTGCTGAGAAAGATTAGAAGAGGAAAAGGGAGAGGCATTAGAAGAAAGAGGCAAGAGGGGAGAGAAGGGTTGGTGGTTTGAAAAGGAGAAAATTGAGATGATTGTCTGCTCTGTCCAACTTTTGTCTCAGATGAGCCCCCACCACCCCCCTCTTCTTCAGAAGCAGAAATGGGGTGAACAGAGGAGGCCGAATTCAAAGCCGCCACAGACGCTGCCGCATCCTCCCATGCTCCCATGGCGGATCCATCTCATGCCTCGAACAAAGGTCAGATTCATATTTTCTCCACAGGGACACGCGGGTCCTTCATGTGACGAAGAAGACAGAGAGCGGGAGCATACAAAGCATGAAAGATGAGACCGCCGCTGATGGCAAAACATGAAGGCTGATTCCGAGTCGTGTGTTCTCGTCAGCAGCGCACAAAACTGACAAAGGGGAATGCATTTGACTGTCAAACAGGTGCTTCTCATGAATGTCTAATGATGTTTCCCGCACGGTGCTGCATATGAATGGAAATAAAAAGGCATTCATCAATGTAAAGTGACATGGTTTGATGGCAAAGTCCTTGCTCAAGTTCTGTTTCCTCTGCTGTTCCTCCTTGGTTGAGCGTGAAGGAGACGGAAGTCAACATTTAGCATGTCCAGAGTCTGAAATGACAGCAGGACCTGATCACATTAAACCAGAAATATTTAAAACATGAGAAAATGGCAGGAGCCTTGGTATCAATCCCCGTGAAGCTTCAGTGAATCTGAAATTAAAATTGTAAAAGAGTTCTGCTCTGGAAATTCACTGTGTTCACTTTTTATGAACTGAGGTGTCAAAACTCACCTATAAGCTCCTGCTGTTCTTCACGGGCCACTTGGGCTGTTGTTTTGTAGTTCAGCATGATTTACACAATCTCTTTCACATGAATTGCCACAGCAGTAAAAGAATGCAACAACCCACAGACTTTTCTTTTCCCACAGTGGGAGTGTTTCACTTATGAGCTAAGATTTTAATCAAAGCTGTGCTATTTTGTGGCTTAGGTACTGTGAAGTGCTACATGCTGAGCTGATTTGGAAAAATTAAGCCAAAGAACACACTTCCATCACTTTGCAGTT
The DNA here is from genome assembly GCF_902148855.1 of Sphaeramia orbicularis. Taxonomy (NCBI): domain Eukaryota; kingdom Metazoa; phylum Chordata; class Actinopteri; order Kurtiformes; family Apogonidae; genus Sphaeramia; species Sphaeramia orbicularis. The sequence continues at coordinate 38,745,035 of NC_043975.1, read as the reverse complement.
TTACTACACCTTATTTCTGCTTTTTCTTGTTACAAAAAAAATAAAAAAAAAAAGACAAAATCAGACACTACAGGTGTTTTCATTTCCTCTTGTTCCCTCCATTATGTCCTTTTTAGTCCTTGCACAGGAAATTTGTGGAGTAAAATAATCTGAAGTAAAAAAAGAAAGAGTTAAATTTCTGGAGTTCATTCTGTAAGTTTAACTCCAGCTTATGTCTTTGATGGTGTCATTTTCGGGTTACATTTACCAGGTGTTGAGGAGCATGTTAGGACTGAAAGTATGAGGTCTGGACCCAAAAGCACGACCAGCAGACAAAAATACAATATAGTTGTGTTTATTAAACACAGACAGGAAATACAGTTCACATAAAAAGGTTTCGGGTGAATCCTCAGTGAATCGTCCTCGCGGATTCGTCACGACGTCCGAACCCAAATGAGGAAACCCACGGCCCGGGTCGGGAGCACACGAGGGGAACCCCGACTAGGAAAAACCAGAGGAGCGTCAGGGGACAGACCAGGTCATATACAGGGAGACTAGCAGACAGGCAACAGTACATTGGGGAAAAGGCAGAATCACGTACCATATATCCAGTCAAACACGGGAGTGGCTGGACAGGCTGAAGTACAGACAGGGGGTCAGGCAAAACTCAGGAGTCGAGGAACAGTCCGGGTCAGAAACAGACAGGCAGGCAGGCAAATAAACAGGATCTGAAGAAACGCTGGTAAGTAGACACACCAAAAAGGAGGAATACGAACCGGCACAGGACAGGGGAAAACACAGGGCTTATATACACAGGAGGGAGGGAAGACAATGAGACACAGGTGGAACAAATCAGGGCGGGGACAGGTAATCAACACAGGTGACACAATCAGGGAAGGGAAGCAAAGACACCAGACATGACACAAGAGGAGAACTTAACAAAATAAAACAGGAAATAACAGACAAGACAGACAAAACGAGCAAGAGTCCGGGGACTGATATGACAGAGCATGATTGAACACAACAATGGGTGTTGATTTCTGGGCAGAGCAACAGAGAGGACCAGTGTGCTCATGGACGTCATATGAGGTATCATATAAGTACCATTTTACTTCTGAAACAAGGCTATTTACTAGGCTGGAAGTAACTTTTCTGTCAGCTCTGTCAGTATCATAATGTGTATATTTCTGTTTGGACCAACTTGCTAATCAGCTGCTAAAATTAGCTCTTGCTGCAAACTTAGAATGTCCAACATGCTAATTTTAGCTCGACGGCTTCTTGCATTGTAGTCTTAGGTAATTCATACAATTCATACAAGAGTTGAGAGCAAAGCTATAAGTGTCATGGTGCACTCCTGCGTTGCCACAGACCCCTCCCTCAGACTCATTATCAACTTCACCTGCTGGCATCTGTCACACCTGGAGCAGATCTGCATTAGGAGCCCATATAAGTGGCTCCTCTGCTCTGGTACGGTGCCAGATCATTGCTGCTGCTGTCACTGCTTCAGACCTCCATAGACGGTCATCCCATTTCACTTCAGAGCCATAACCCGGACTCTCACCGTCCTGATCCTGTCTTCCCGTGGACCCTGATGTTTTCAAACCCAGATTTTGTCTCGTTCTCATGTATTGTTTTATGTTAATAAACCCATTTTCTCCCTTTAGCACTGTGCGTATGAGTTCAGTCTTTCACTCAGTCGTGACAGTAACTGGCTAAAACAGCAACAATGTTGAGCTGTTTCCTTTGTTTTACTTTTGTTCAGGCACCTCAAACAAATTCATGGATTGTCTCCTGGGCTATTTATATTGTTGAAAGAAAGCACTTCATGCAAGAGCACTTTATAAGCATCTATATAACATATGTGTTTGAGCACACTTTTAAAAACAAAACAAAACAACTAGTCATTAGATGGTGTTTTTTGTTTTTGTAATCATTTTCACCCCCCCCCCCCCCCCCAAAAAAAAAAAAACATTAAAAAATTTATCGAAATATTAACTCCATTAAGTATTGAATATCAACCCCCATTAGTTAACATATTAACTCCATGCCAGAGTTCACATAAAATGAATTCCAGGTGAGAGTTGTGTTTTCTTCTACAAGATTAGTTTTTGTAACTCCCAGAAGAGTTAAATTTTAACTCCTGAAAAGAGTTAAAAGATCAACTCTCAGAAAAGAGTTACTTTAACCCTGCTCTAGAGTGTATTCCATGGTCTTACATGTACACTTAAATCGAGCTGATTTTAACTCCCATGGAGTTTATTCCAAAGACCAGAATTTGCTGTGTGGCTGTTGGCTGCAGCGGTATTTTTGCACCCTGTTCTGTCCATCTGTGGATCTGTTCATTAATGTCAATATATTTATTCTTCACACACTCATGTGATCTCCTTCATGTTTGATATTTAGGAGGAATTTGGGAAGCTCTCTGACAAGTACTTTGGGTGTCGAACTTGACCTTCATTTTCAAGGTCAAATCATGGTTGACGTGTCCAATTTGGACAACAATGATGACCTTTCATGGTCAGTGCATGGCAATGGGGACAGATAGTACAAACTAACACAGCTGAGGAGAAGGGACAGTGATACTGGTAGAGGAGCAAGGAGCAACTGGGGTACAGGAGCCTCATGGTCAAAAGGGAAGGGTGACTGATGGGTAATTACAACGTTCAGTGCTGGTCTTCTTTAAAAAAAAAAAAAAAAAAATCTGACTGTATTTTGGTCTTGTTACATCTTATGTTGTTTTTGTCTTTTTATAATTTCCATTCGTTGAATCGGTTTAGACCCGTTCTAAATGTAAGTAGCCATGAGATAACTTTTGTTATGATTTGACGCAATATAAATAAAATTTGATTTGATTTGTTTTGGCTGATGAACAGTACAGAAAAGTCTACTTAAGTACTGCAGTTTAAAATGATTTCATCCTCAGTTTGTTTGCATACATATATTAAATTATTACTCAACATATTTTAGGCAGCATCTAAACATCTCTGAGCCTCACCCACAGTTGAATTGTCATTCTTTGCCGTGGACATTATATAGTTCACTACGGTACAAAATACAGACGGATAATGGCTTATTTTATGCAAACATCACACCTCTAAAAGGAATGATGAAAAGGAAAATGTTCCCCATGTATCTCCTAAATACTTCAGTGGAAAAGAAGCACAGAGAATGCAACATATGACAATTAATTTTCTTTTTGAATAAAAAGGCTCAATGCTGTTGAGTCTGTGAGCTATACATCTCGTCCACATATCATATCTGACAAAAGACCACAGTGTTTCCATATGAGATCTTGGAAGCAGATAGTATCTGCTGCGTGTTACCCAAGTGATTTATACAGCGTCGAGCACTGCTGCATGTTAAGTACATTATTAAAAAGGTATGTTTTTGCAGACAGCTCCTGTACCGCAAGATAAAAAACAGATTTTCCTTGGGGAGTAACATTGATGGCAGAAGTTTCTTAACTACTGAGTCATAGGTGGAATCCTTGTGATTAAGTGCCTTGAAAGACGGCATGCTAAGCTGTTAAATATCACACTCTTAGTGCTGTTGATTCCCTCCTCGCCTACACACGGCTTCCCTCACATCTTGCAAGTGTCTGCGCTTTGTTGGAAGAAGGTGCATCTCTGTGTTTGTGCAGGAGCTTTTTGTTACCATGAGTGTTTGCTGATTATAATTTAATTGTGTGCACATGACTGCCTGGGTGAGAAATTTATTGTTTGCACCAACAGGACATGTGTGCATGCTTGTTTTTTCCATTTAGTTTCTAGTGCTAATTACCTTTAGTTCTCAGCAACAGTGGCGTCTGCTGCTATTTCAGAGAAGTGCAACTTCACACCATCTCAGGTCAGCCAGGCTGCGTTCCTTGCTTTCACAGGTTATCCACACATTCCTTTAGTATTTCTAGACTCCGTTTTTGGAGGTGAAAATTGGTTGTTCAGTTTCATTTTAACGTGCCTGGAAGAGTTTTATGAAACATGCGGTGTTTTACACAGGCAGGCATGCAGCAGTATATCAGGTCTCTAGTTAAACTTGTAAAATCATGAGAAATCTCTAGTGTGAGAATGAAACTTTTTATCCCAAGCTGGCATTTCTTGCATAGCCAACTTCTTATCCTCCTTTGTTAAGCAGTTAGAAATGGAACCAAGGAGCTGGGAGGATTGGGACAGCTCAGAAAGATTCATTTTGGATCAGAAAAAACAAAATCTCACTGCTTACTGATGCAATGACTGAGTCTATATACTGATCATCAACTGTGGTGAACCTCAGTTTTGGAGTGTTCATAGTTCACAGCTGTAGCTCAGGTTCCCATTTGCTCCATTACCACATCATCCTATCATAGTCATGTTGGTTTAGTTTAAGTGTTTACTGCTTTGTTAAACTTGTCCAGGGTTAGACAGGTCTGACAGTAAATAGCTTAGAGTAGCCATCAAACAAAAGTTTCTCAGTCACAGGTAGTGTTTCATATCCCCAAACAATTTCACTGTGAGGAAGAGGAGACTTGGCTGAACATTTATTTAGATTTATTGGAAAATGGGGGGAAAAGCAGTGATGTAAAAATATCTTTTTCTGTGGTCTGAGTTATTATTGGGTTTAATGGCAGTTAGATGGAAATGCAGCCAACTTTATGGTCATAGAGCAAATACTTTGGAAATCACATTATATGAAAGAGGATAATTGCAGCTTCATTTATGGTAAATGTGGTCTACTAGATGGTACTATGATCATCCAGTCTAATGGCCTTTATTCACCTGGTTTGTTATGAATACATGATATAAAACTATTAAACAAAATATTTACCCAAAAATATTTTTCACAAAACTATTCATATTGGACCCTCATCTGGGATGTCTCTTTATCCCTTTGACCACGCGTCCTCTATTCTTCTGGTCCATGTCCAGTGTTCATCATATGTTTATGATTTTTAGCTCACTGGCCGATAGGCCATGAGTTATTGTGAAGGTGCTGTTTCCGGTGTCCTCTTCTTGTGGTCATTGTTGTCTTCATCTTCATTAGCAATTTCTTCAAACATCTTCTCCTGCAAAACTACTGGTCGGATTCATTTCAAATTTTATTTGTAGCTTCCTTGGGACAATGTTTCCAAAATTTGTTCATTTGTTCATATGTTTGAGAAATTTAGATTTTACATTTTTTTAATGTATTTTTGAAATATTAAACATTTGCCTTTACTTATAATGGGCCATATTTTGATGGCTTATAACATGTAAATGGTTAGAGATACCAGTATAGTTACAATTATGCACTGATAGGAAGTTATATATGGATTTTCATTTAATTAGTTGAGTTATCCACAAGAGAAAGTACCATACACTTCTATTGGGAGACTGATCTCCTGCATTAAGACCACAGGACTCTAACATAGCAGGAGAACCTCACAACCTCACAAATTCAACTTGTTATTGATTCTTGATAGAACATGCTGGTATACAGTTTCGGTGTTACTAGAAATCAACATGTCCATTGTTTTGTCACATAATATTTGCATTCTGCATTAATGTAGGTACACAAGTAAATTTGTATTCATAATGTGACCAATGGCGCCAAACATACAATAATATATGAATTCTTTTCATAATAAACTTAAACTCATTACACCACTAAACTGAAATGTTAATATCACAAATAATTCTACCAAGAACTTTTGATATTCTACCATGTTTCTACAGAAAAGCGTAAAAATATGTATCTCCTTGAAGGTCTAAGTTTGATCATATTCACATTGTCTGCCCATTGGAAATATGATTGTTTTGCTATGATTAATTGAATGGGTGTAATAAATATCATTGAACACTTTTGCCAATTTTCCCCATGTGTTTGTTATTTGTGTGTGTTATTAGAACAATAAGCAGATATATTCCAAACATACACACTGTTGTCTTGTTAGCACAGGCTGAGAGTTCTCATGACATTTTTCATGCCTTTGTGATTACATAAGACTCTCTCCATTAACCATAGTGCTCCATGAAGCCTCTGGGAATCCCAGTAGCGTTGTTGTTGCTGGGTTTTTGTGTTAGCATGTGCCTACTCTGGTGAACTGACTCGTGAGGCAGGGGGGGTTCCTGTGTTGTTATTGTTCATGATTTATTTATATGTGTCTGTATATGAGAAAATAAGGGAGATGCAGTGAAAGAGCCAGTATGAAGTAAAGACAAAAGTCTGAGGAGGGCAGTGAGACTGAAAGAGGCTGATAAGAGGCAGGGGAAGAGACAGTTTGTCTTGTTTCCAACGAGCCTGGCAGCCTCCTCTTTGCTCACTTGTGCTTTTTGTTGTGGGAGTAATTACATGCGGCCCAGGGCAGACGGTGTCTCCTTTTTGTCTGATCTGGAAGACATCCACTGCTCCAGCTACTGTACAGCTGGAAAAGGACGACTCAGCTCCAGTACAGCAGGGATCTGGGGATTAGAGAGCAGAGTCAAAAATGAACAAGTGCAAAAACAATTCATATATGACAGCTGTGTGATCCTGCACAGATTTTTCAGACGAAAAAAGGACTGAAAACTTTACTGAATATACATAACACTGTTCTGCTAAAGCTCCAGGAGGGAGGGATCAGGAATAAAGGTCAGAATATGAAAATAGACCACTTCCCTCTGCTGATGTCTCCGCTCAGCCCAAGTCAAAGGTGTAGATGTACTAATACAGTGCTTATAAAAACTATTCACTCCTTGGTTGTTTCCCCCATTTATTACCTCCGGCAGGAGATATTGTGATCACTTTGCGTTGTGTGTTTGCATGTGTACGTGTTTATTTGTTAGCAAGATAACTCAAAAAGTTGTGGATGGATTTTCATGGGGGGGTGGGGGCAGATCTGTCTTGGCGGAGGTCTGTGCTCTCTGAGTGCTTTTCTTGTTGCCTTTGTAACAAGTACGTGAAGACATAAGACTTTAACACAGGACTGAACATGACGGTTTATTGTGAGTTCGGAGGGGGATGTTAACAGGCCTTATCTGACCGGGGACTGGCACTGTGGAGCCGGGCCACAGTAAGAACCGGACCGACCTTTATAGAGTGTGATCACTGTTGGACCCAGTTCTCCTGTCATGTCCCAGTGGTTCTGTTGATCCAGACGCAGCCCCCCCTTTTGCAGCTGTGACTTGTCCACATGCTGTCTGTAACCCCATTGTAATAACAACTAATAACTCCACAAGTATTGGTCGTATCAATAAGCTGTTTTCATCTGTCTGATCCCTGACCCAAAGTACACAAGTTCTCCAAAAGGCAAAGGCTAGCTCTGTCCAGTTTATCAGTTATAAAGCAGAAACACATACACATGCAGGCACACCTGCACACAGAGGCCACTTGACTTTTATAATACAGAACCCACAGTCTGCTTTGCTGCTGTCTCTTCCCTCACCTTGTCAACCACATCAGTTTCACCTGTGACTCCCAACTGCTGTCCTCTCCCTCACCTTTCCACAATTCATTAGCCTAATTAGTTGTTGCTCCCAGCTGTGCCTAATCAGCTGGCCAGTATTTAAGCTGCCCCTATTCACTCACTCATTGTCTCTGTGGTATGTCTGACTTTCCAGTGGTCTGTTCTTATGTCATTTCCTGGTTGCAACCTTACCTGTTCCTGACCACATCTCCTCATCTCATCTCCTCAGCCCTGGGACTACAGGTGGAAATTAGCACTAGTGCTAGAACCTGGCACACTACATCTCTCCTTTTTTTTGTACATTGTCCCTGTCTAAATAAACAAATAAATCTCTGCTCTGGTAAACCGAACAACCCTCTGCCTTTGACTCTGAGATGTTCCTCTGTGAATCCTGTTTCTCATCTTCCTGTGACTTCTGTTTGCTGGCCTTGGCTACTCTGAACTCTACTTTTCTTGTTAACGTCCGTGTTCTAGTCCAAGTCAAAATTATTTTAAACTGGACTCTCACTCCAGCCTGAGTGAGAGTCTGTGTTCCAGTTAGACTCTGTGTTCCAGTCCGAGTGAGAATCTGTATTCCAGTCTGAGTCAGAATCCATGTTCCAGTCTGTGTTTCAATACAGCCTGCCTTTCTTGCTTTGAGGTATTATTCCTGCCTGCCACACCACAGACCTGGGTTTGAATCTGACTCATTCACCCGCTCACCTGAACTGATCTCAAACCAGCCACTATCTGAATTCTTCTTATTATTATTATCCTTGTGTAAGTCGTGCCTCCCTGTTACTACTACTACTACCTGCTGAGATTGATTAAAGACTTTTCTTACTTTTACCTGTGCGTCTGTTTGCATTTTGGTCCTCAATCTACACTACCATTACAACATAAGCCTGGCATTTTGGTTGGATATTAAATCTTCTAGGTTTTATTTGGATAATGCAAACATTGAGTTGTCGCTTTTCCACTGACCCTCAAATTGCACAAATATAACTTGCACATACAAATTTACATAATGGAAAATTGACTTGTTTTTCAATTAAATGTTTTTGCGCTGGCAAGAGGTGTTTTTTTTTTTTTTTTGGGTGTAGCACAAATGGTATATCATGCAAAACTGCAATGGACAGACCATTTTCCCAAACAGTAAAAAAAAAAATATAGATGCTGATGGATATTACAAGTGAAGAGTTTTAAAAGAAACATGGTGTGGTATGTGTGGACACACCAGGAAACTGAATTATTTTTAGCTAGTATGGGATAGAGGGGTAATATATAATGAATATATCTGTAAATCAACATGATATTTATGTTCATTGCCACGTTTATGGAATGCCGTTTCGTGTTATCTCATGATAATAAACAAATCATTGCATTTGTGATTTACTGGAAAAACTGAATTTATGCACTTCTGTTTTTTTTTTTTGACATTTAGTGAATATTGGAAAAATTTTGCGCATATATCAAATGGAAAAGCAACTACTGACATGCACTTTGAGTGGTTTAGTACTCTGTCAGACATGTAAAAATTGTACCTTTTTTTAAATCATTATTTTAAATTAAATTACTTTTTGGATTTTAACATGACAAATGCTAACACCAACCAAAATGAATTTTCAAGAATAAGTCAAACTAGTAAAGACACACGGAAAACCAATTGAGACTGACTTGAAACTAAATAATAACAAAACAATGCTAATAAAATGAAGATGAAAAAGTATGAAAAGTTAAACTATTTTAATTTTAGTTATTGTTTTCAAAACTTCCATTAAGAAAAGTACGACTTGTTTAAAGAAAAAAACAAAATGAGACTTTCGTTGCCCATACCAGAATGATGAGTTTAGTCAAAGCTTTCTCCAAGGTGTGGTCCATTGATCCTCAGCCACAGTTGCAGCAGTGTGTGGAATTATTGAGTGTGTTTGGCTCTGTTCCCAAACACAGAAGGTCAAAGCAAACTCAATGACAAGGTGGACTTGAAAAAAAGGTCCCTTTTCTTTGCTTAGTCATGGAAGTGTGAGTCACAACAGTATTTGCCAAACGAATGTTGAGTAATTAAAAAATAAATAGATAAATAAATAATTAATGACTGGACTCCAAAAATTCCTAACTGTTTCAAGACAAATACTTTATACTTTAATTTGCCCTGCAGCTGCCCTCATGGTGTGTGTCTTGTGTGCAGTATGAATGTAGTACTTTGTCATAACATGGTGACTTTGACCTTCTTCCTCGTACATCTATCACTGTGGATTGTGGATAGGAATTGCCAGAAAAGCGTGCTGGCTTACATACTGCCAAACACCACAGATTTTGTACAACATCCTGGTATTTTTAGCATTTGACATTTGTGTCGGGTTTTCTTATTTTTTTCTATTTTGTGCCTCTTTTTGAGTCCTCATTCATTTTGCTTGTGATTAGGAAATCAATTTGTGTATGAATATACAAACCATAGCAGGACCAGGGTGGAAAATTCAAATTTCCTAGGTTTTTAAGGGAATTTTCCCCTGAATCAATATATTTCATCTGCATTTGTGGTTGAATCTTCAATGTGTGATATTTAGTGACATTTAGTAGTGAAGTTGCAGATTGCAACCAACTTAATCTCTAGGTGCAAAAAAACATAGGCTCTCCCTAGACTCTGTTTTATGTATTCTGTGATTTTTAGGGAATATTAACTCAACAAACATAATAGGTGACTGTAATGTACTTTAAAGGTGCGGGAGACTTTCGTGACCAATTTTTTATCAGATATGTAAAACCCCAGTCATAGCCTAAGCATCAGAAATCCATAAGTCTTTCTGTGATTACTCACCTGAATCTCTTGCATCACGGTGAACAATTTTGAAGTGCCATCCACCATAAACAAACCATTTATTTACAAACAGAGCCAGCAGGTTACTCAGGCATCTTCGGAATTTTGTCGCGACGTGTATTGTGGGAAACGGAGGTTCATGTAGCCACCTGGCAGTGGCAGCTGCTACAGACACGATGCGGAAACAGCAGGAGCTCCCTTCCCTCTATGCATATTCCTCCAGCCGTTTTCACATCGTCTTTGTTTCATCCATATAATATCATTTGGCTGCACTGCTGCTGCCGCTGCCAGGTGGCTGCGCAAACCTCCGTTTCCCACAATGCACATTGCGACAAAATTCCAAAGATGCCCGAGTTACCTCCCAGCTCTGTTTGTAAACACATGGTTTGTTTATGGTGGATGGCACTTCAAAATTGTTCACCATGACGCAAGAGATTCAAGTAAGTAATCACAGAAAGACTTATGGATTGATGATACTTAGGCTATGACTGAGGTTTTGCAGATTTGATAAAAAAATTGGTCAGGAAAGTCTCCCGCACCTTTAACACTGCATGTCACCAGCTATAATACGGAAAAAGGAAGGGAAGTTTGTAGTGTGCCTTATACTGTTGATGGCTCCAAAAAAGTCTGACTACCATAGACTAATGCTACATTTCTCACTTAAGATTTTATGCCTATGTTTTTGTTCTCTGGTCTGATTTATTTATAGTTTATTTATTTGTTCCCTTTGCTGTGTCAGGCTTTGATTAAAATGTGATTCAAACATCACTCACCTGCTGATTTGATCTTTTGGAGCTTCTGTTTATTGGATAAAACCAATGTTTTTCTTGACAGACTGTTCAGCTGTGATGGTTTAAGGAAGTTTCATTAACATTACCTGTGTTTCTGCAGCTCCACCTTTTTGTCCAAATATGGTCATTTTTGGCTCAGATCACCTCAAAATGTTTTTGGTACTGGTATCTTTTTTCCCCATCCTGTTTTGATACCTGCACTTGAAAATGAATCTGGTTGTGCTAGAAAACAGAATTTGCCTTTACAGTCTGAACAAGGTCATAGATCCACAGCCATGCAACTTTACTGTTTTTTTTTTTTGTTTTGTTTTTGTTTTTTACTCAAGTACTGAATATGCAAGTAGAGCCTTTCCAGTGTGTTTAGCAGAGTCAAGGGTCTGTATGTGGATTCACCTGAAATCTAAAGATTAGAGAGAGCAATTGACCTGACCTTTTCACTATAAGCTGTTTGCTCAAGAAGTCACAGAAGGGAAAATCCTGAGCAAAAGGAAGTCTAATTAGGTGAGAGACTAAAAACAAATGAGCTGGAGAATCACTTTGAAATTAATTCAATCAGCAAGTATATGTTCGCTTTCAAATAAAGGACAAATACAAAGTCAAACAAATTTTTTTCTACAATAGTAATAGTGCAGCACATTCCAGACTCATTTAAATGACTTACATTTATTGTCGCCAAATAGGACTTCACTGATTTCCTCAGTTGCAAATTACACAGTCTTAATCAAATGTAATTCATTGTACAGGTCACAGCAGCAGATTTTGAGGTGGAATATTTTCTTGCCTATTTCTCACTGTAAATTGTCATTGTCAATCAATTACCACACCTTTTGATATAATTTCAAGAACTTTTGTTCCATTTGTTTAATTGGCTGTCTTAAGTGACATATGGTTTAGTGATGACTAAATATTCAAGTAATTAAAGTGTCTTTATGGATTTCTACCAGATTTTAGGAATTGGGGATATTGTATTTCTTTATACTGGTTGTTCCAATGGGTTCAGGCAGCTGAAATTTTCAGATGCTTCTAAAACACTTTAATTTCACTGATGGCACATTGAGCTTTTTATACACAGAGGATGTCATATGTTTTGGCTGTCTTTTAATCCATACCAGAACACATTCCTGTGCAGAATGTCTAGAGAATGTGGGTCTATGAATTGCAGTCCAGCTCCCAGCGTGTAGATGTAAGTAGTAGTGAGTAGATGTCAGTGTGTCCTGAGTGTGTTCATACCTTGCATTTGACCTGTCCACATGTGATCAGACAACTCAGGACAAATGTTAATGCCAGTGTAACAGGTCAAACTATACCCCCGACAGAAATATACCCTGGGTTAAAGCTGCCAGAATATACTTTGGCTTGTTACACCAGGTCTGAACATGGCTGTAGACTAACTATTACCAGACATATACTTAAAAGATAACTGATTCAGCTTCCACACAAGTTTAGATTAAAAAAGACTCAAGAAGAGGAACTTATTAAAGAGCTGCTGTAAGAAAAGGCTCAGTGAATAATAACAGTGGAACCTAAGGGTTGAAATGAAATTTTAGATTTGAATCCATTTGTCATTCCGGTTGTTTCTTTGTGTCTGGTCTGGTTCAAGTAACCATCTATGAACAAGGAAAACTGAGGCCTGCTTACACATAATAATCAGAATCATCTTTATTCACAGAGTACGTAAACACATACAAGGAATAGAGGGTATGCACGTGATGTCACCACTGGCAGAAGTCACTGCGGTTACGCCCACTGAGTGGCAGAAAGAGAGAGACGAGTAGCAGTGTTGGCTTCAATACTGTCTAAACGTAAGAACAATATTTAATAAAAACTGGGGAAGAGCTGTTGTGCGATTGATTGTATGAACAGGTTTGAAAAGCAGTCAGAGCTATCATGTTACAGGCACCGAAAGCCAAAGAAAAGAGAAATAGATGGATCCACAAATCCAGGAAACCAAACCTAGATTTGTGGATCCAGTTTGGTGTCAGGTAACATTAATTTATGCTGTATTTTTGGGTAAAATCATACCTCAAATGACGTATTGTTTTGGCTAACATTATTTCTTAGTGAAGCTCTTGGTTTCATGATCAGATCTTTCATGATTTTTGTCTTCATTTTGTGATTGTGAACCTTGTGCTCCTACATGATTTGTAAATTAACTTAAACTGAGGCTAACCTGGTTTTTCAAATACGGGCGTACTGGAGAATAAAGCTATGACAGCGTATTAGGGCCACGAGAGAAAATAAAAATGCTTGTCACTATCAGTATAAAGTAATAAAATATCGATATAAAACCCGTAATTTTATGATAAGTAAGTCGAATACAAAAAGAATCACAATGTTATGAGAATAAAGTCATAGTTATAAAAAACCCCTCATAATTTAACAAAAATGTCACTCGTTTATGAGATTAAAGTCGTCATATTCCAACAATAAAGCCGTAATATTACAAGAATAATGTCGTAATTTAAAAACAGGTGGGAAAAATGTCATAATTTACCATAATGAAGTCGTACCCTGCTCATACAAAGCAGAGGTATCTGTTGTATAAAGTACTTGATGTGAACTAGACATAAACCTCCTCAGTACCAGTAGATCATGCATATATTCACTGGGGTCAGTCCACGGTCTACTGTAAATGCGCTTTGGATCAGTTGGTTCTCTGCCTAGTTTTGGACCCTGGTTGTCAGTAATGATGAAACCATGAATATTTGTTTCAGGTAAAAATTGCGTTGATCCCCTACACCCTGGATGTCTGGATACACGATTTCAGGCTACATGTCAATGTTCGTGGACCACTTATTCTTTGGTAGCTCATACGGATCCATGTCTAGTCCAGTAGTCCTTAATTTAATTTCATATTTCACGTTTTCCCGGTCTTGCTATGTTTACTGCTATACTCCGTCATGTTGAGCAGGTTGAGTTTTGCCATTCAGTGTGACTTAGAGGGGTGTGGCCCGGGGTGGGGTGTATGTGCATATCCTCTATTGTTTGCTGGTAGATCACTGTAGTGAGTTATGAATACAAGATACCTTACTTAAAATTACCTGAAAACGAAAGGCTAGTTAAATGATGTCTGCCAAAGTGATTATAGCAAAAAAAAAAAATCTCTGAAATCAAGAAAATTATGCTCAATCTGTCTGGTGTAGCCATGTCAGGTCATGATGTAGTTGAGTTATTTTAACTATGTTATAAAAAGGCTGAATCCAGTGGATCTTTAGTATGTGATGGTAATACAACTTAAAGTGGCTCCATTTAGTATTGATATTCCAGATTCTTAATAGCAGGGGGAAGTCATGTTTCATAACACACTTATGGCTACCAAAAACCATCATCAAATCCATGCTATGTATCCACAAACTGTGTTACTCACTGAATAAAATATAAAGGTCATTGTTTACACACAACTTTCTTATGGTTTCATCAAGATTTCTTCTTCAAACTACGACTCAAAGTAGGTTATTTTGACAGTTGGTCAAAATTATACTGTCTCATAATCTTCACATGCTGCATCATCTGATAATCTGTATTATAAAAGCTCAGTGGCCTCTGTGTGTGTGCGTGTGTGCATGTGTGTCTGCTTTATAACTGATAAACTGGAGAGAACTAGCCTTTACCTTGTGGAGTACTTATGTATTTTGGGTCAAGGATCGGACAGGTGAAAACAGCTTACTGATACGACCAATACCTTTGGAGTTATTCCATCCATCTATCCATTATCTTCCACTGTATCCGGGGCTGGGTCGTGGGGGCAACAGTCTAAGCAGACTTCCGTCTCCCCAGACACCTCCTCCAGCTCTTTCGGGAATGTGATGAACTCATACAGTAATGATGTAAAGCCCTTTCAAAGACATATATAAGATACTATGAATGCATTCTTTTCTGTTACTTTTGATTTCAATACAAAACACAATGAGGGCCATTATACTTCTTCTTAATCTGTGCGTTACACCAGTAAGTTTAGCTCAGCTCCCCATTTTATCAACTCTACTGCTTCTAGAACCCGTGGATTCCCACAGGTCAACGTGCTAGTTTACTTTATAGCTCTGTTAGCTTAGCTCTGTTTTTAGACAGAAAACTGCCATAGTAAAACCACAAATCACCATCTTTTTCTGTTCAATTTCCAATAGCTGCACTAAAGATGAGTTTGGAATTGTCCAAACAAGGTCAGAGCTCTCACAGATTAATCTGAACCGTGGATCAACAAACAGCAACTTAGCAAAGATAATATCAACGCATAATAACTTTATACCTTCATAAGCCTCATAATCAAACTCACCTGTGTAGAAGAAATGCTGACATTTCAGCATCAGACTCCATTTTTTATATTTAGAGCTATGTCCAGTGGGTGTGTCTTTAATCACTGAATCACTTTCTTTAACTCTAAATGTTGTTTCTTAGCAGTTGTCATTCCATCTTGTCACTTTCTGATGCTTTGGCCAAAGCAGTTTTTTCCTCACAATGGGAGATCAGCAGAGTGACTCATTACATCTGGTCACATAAATGTGCCATACTGTCAGTGTGAATAGATTCAGTTCATATCTCTACAATACCATACAATGGGATCTTTGGCAGAACTTAAGGTCTCTTTATTCTAAATTCTCTGATGATAATTTTAGGCCATTTTAAAAAATACATATACCCCCTTTAATGCGGCTATTAAACAGTAATGAAAAGAGAGTCCTTAAGATTCAGTGTAGTGCAGTATGGTGGATACCACAAATGGTACCTGTACCATCTATACATATAGATGAGTCATTTTAATATAACTAAAACACAGTTTTCACTTTCATGTGATTCCTCATGTGCTGTGTAAATTTAGATTTTTTTTCTGTGAATATACTTGTTCAAATCCAATTCACAGCTCATCTCAGGGTAAGTGGTTGTTGGTGATACTGTCTTTTGAGAAATGTAACTATCAGTGTTGCATGAAAGGAAAGTAGACATTCAGAAGGTCAAAAAAACAACACATTTTCAAAGATTATTTTGCCATGTCTGGGCAAGTAAAAAGCCTATCTTGTCACCCTTCAGATCCTTTTATGAAGCAATTTGTTCCTCTGCTTAATTAAAGGTTAAGAAATAATTGTCAATTTTATTTAAACAGCTACTACACGCAGCGTTTATAGGCATGAACAGCTGCTTTCCCACTTTCCTGTCAGCTTTCACCATGACGTGCAATTTAAAAAAGAAAACCAGATTTTAAAGCAAATCAGATGTTGATAAATTTAGAAATCTATAATTACATCCGATTTTCTCCTGATTGACGTGCCCTTATGTTTTAGTATGTTCAATCCCCGTCTGCATCAGTCAGCCTTGTGTGTCTGTCTGTGCATGTGAGATCCTCCCAGTTATGTCCCCGGAGACCACTGAGTGTGTTGACAGTGTATTTAGGGAGCTTTTAACTCAATATACGCCTCAAACCCCATGGCAACCAGGCCTTTTATTCCATTGCTCATCACCATGGAAACACTGATGTTCATTAAATTTCATTCTCTCTTTGAAGATATTAAGACAAAATGAAAAAAGAGTCTATATTTAAGCAAACAGCTTACTGTAACACTAAAGGTACAGAGTGTTATGCTGTAAATGTTGTTTGTGGAGGTGTTTTTGGAAACTAAAAAGTTTTTTCTTTGGGACACTGATTAGCTATAAACAGAGTCGCAAACCCTTGGGTCTGCAATGCTACCAAAACACCTACAGTCTTTTCACAGGGGACATGCAGGGAGAAATACAGGGACTGCTCTGCAAAAAGGAATTTCAAGATAGTAAAATTTCTGCAGTCCAAAAAGAAAAGTAATCTTGTCAGGTATATTTTTCATTAGAAAAGTAATCATATTTTAAGGAAATATAGCTAACTTTGCCATCTTTATATGATAATTTGGCTAATATTGAGCTGGATTTAACTGGTTTCATTGCATAATATCCTTGGACCTTTAGACTATTTATGACATAATAGATTTATTCAGCGTGGTGGATATGATCTAAGTGGGTGAGAGACTGCAATGTCTGATTGTCTTGTTATGCAGGGAAAAGCTGGGCCTGCACATAGTGTTTCCACTTGTTTTTTTTTTCCATTTTGTTAAAAATAAATAAATGTGTAATGATGGGATCTGTCATGATGTCATGTGTCTTAAGATCGATTGTAATTCGCATTAACACAATGTAGAAGTCCAACAGTTACACCTTCACAACACTGATTCCAATACAAACTTCACTTAAGGAGATGAGCATGATTATACAGTAAGGTTCATGTATATATTTGGACTGTGTACATCACCTCAGTGGATTAGAAATGAAGTGGCCCAAATATCAGTAGAGTGTAACCCCAAAATAAATTTTTCAGAGAGACAGCGACAAATTGAGGAACAACTTGTCTCAATATTCAAATATATATGGACCTGACTGTATATGTATGCTCCATATTTAGGAATATTTAGTTAAACTTAAATGTCTACATTTCATTGCTTGTAAAAAATGTGTTTACCCCACTGGCAGATTACTCTTTGTTTATACTGGAGAATATTTGGCTTATCTCTATTGGTTTTCAGTGTACGATATTTCAGGGCTTTACATAGATTATTCCAGTCTCTTTTCACTGCTGTGGCCCTTGTATGACACAAATACACATGAAAGAACTGAGTTAGCTGCAGGAACATTACGGTCAAGCAGCTCAAAGACCGAATGAGATACCCCTTTGGGAAAATCAATTTCCATATATCTATGGAAAGAGTTATGTGGTTGTGTGTGTGTGTTTATATGCTGAGCAAGAGAATCCCAGCAATTTCATTCTTTCTCTATACTCCCTGGAATTGCATTAACCTCTGACATAAGCAGTGATCATACTGCTGGGAGAAACTGTGTGTTTGTGAAGTCGAGTCAGTCTGTCTGTGTGTTGGTGTGGAGGGTAGAAGACAGCATTGCATTATCGAAGTAATGCATCCATTCTGTATAACGAAGGTGGAAGTGAAACCTTCCAAGAAGCACATACTATAGACACTCATTTGCACAAATATGCACACATACTGTAGCTTGCTGTGCATAGACAATGACAAATACATTGAAGTGAATATATTCGTACAGGCAGATACACCTACACAAGGCTCAACCCACACAGGAGCAGGAATGGAGTCTCTCTCCCATCTCTCTCAACCCACTTCGACTCATTACAGTGAAGCCACAGTGCAACTGCAACTGGGGACCGTGGGAAGCTATGTTTATCTAAAGAGGATAGAAACAGATTGAATATGTAAAGCCAGCAGATAGTGGAATCCCATCACACTGATTGCTTTAGACCAGTTGAGAGTCTGAGATGGATTCTGTATTGCTCTCACTAACGGAGGTTTAGTGGGACCATAGCAGGACTGGGGTAAACAGCAGGTGAATGTGTGTACCAAGTATAGATTTTGGCTGGGGTAGAGTGCAGTTCATATGCATTACACTAGCTATATGCTCATGGCCACCAAATGTGGACAATTAACTCCACAGATGAGCTTATTTGTGGCCTAGGAATTGGTTTGTATGTGTATCCTCTAGCAGATTGTATTCAGAGCAGTGTTCTACAAGACGTTTGCTGGGCATCAGTTGAATAATTTTAATGTAAAACAATGAAAATCATACAGACCTGGAAAATGATCAATTGGGGGATGAACTCTTTTCAGACAGAAGGGACAAAGTCAGTCCTCCTACTTTGCCAAACGAGAAATGGAAATGTGTTTTTCCCCATTACATGGTACTTACAGTTCAACAAAAGTTCACCTGAAATTAGCCTACCATAGCCAGACCTATATCAAAATTTCATTTTAGCACTGTGCCAGCCCCGGAGAAAAGTCCAGCTGAGCCCATTATTATACTGGACTAGAGGGTAAAAACCTATCTAGCCATTTTAAAACTAAAAACAATTGTCTTCTGATATTTTGGGCCAAGGATGCAGCTATGGTGAATTTTACAGAGAATTTTGGAAGGAATTTGTTTTGACGAATGCTTGCATATAGGTAAGTCCTGGCATTAAATTGGTCTTATCATTGTAAAAGAGAACACCACAAAGAACCAAGGAAATAAGAAGCACACAGATAGTGGAAAAGAAAAAAATCACAGGGGAACTACTTCTTGAGGGATCGAGTGCGGCCGGCGATACATTTGTGTTTCAGACAGCAGGCTGCATTGTGAATGCAGCTCTTCACATATTTGTTCACGTACAGATGATACTGGATGATTCCACTTGAAGGCACACAAGAGAACCTGTCTCAGATCATATAGAACTGCCATCAAATAATCAAGCCTCAATCTCTGGGGCTGAAGTGACGTTAATGCAAAAGTGTAAAAACTGCAGATCCTTGATTGTCAACATGGGTCTGGTTCCAAAAATGAGTCATATACAGCAGAAATAAACCTGTTCAGAGTGGAAAAACTGTTTTGGTCTACCTTCTTTAACCAGTTTTGCCATGTGTGGCAACTGATTTTGGAGGTATATTTTTATATAATATATCTGCTGAAATTATCACACAAACTTACGGATAATAGACTTTTTTTTTTTACAGCAGATGTTTTTTTGACTTGATGAGACTTGATGTGCAACTAAGACCATTGAAAATCACACATTTAGGTACTTCATTTACAGAAACTCATACTAGTTCTCTGGACTGGTTTCCTGGGGACACTAAATGGAACACAGCCATTCTTAATATTATCACAAACACCAGTGCTTTGCCTGGGTTTACCAGCTACGGTCTGTGTCTAATTTTTAGGACTTGACTGAGAGCTAGCATGGTTTCTGAGCTCTTCATCATTGAATTTCCCTTTTTTTGACCCTTACAGGCAGCTCTGTTGTAGCTGTGTTTAAGAAGTTACACTAACAAGACCATCAGAGGATTCTGGTATGAAATTTACTAATTACAATACCCATCCTGTTAGCATAACCTAGCTTCATTAATGAATGTTAGAATTAATTTGTACTCAGTTGCTCTGTCCAGTAGCCTGATAATTAGGCCAGCTAATGTAAATTAGTATGTTTATAGAGAGTGTGTTAAATGTTAAGTTTTAACATTGATAAAGTAGCTGAAATCATGTTATGTTGTATTGTGTTTGCAGAACTTTAGCATTGACTGAAGTATAATGTTTTCCTTTTCCTAAGTGCCATTCTTATGTTCAAATATGGCCATTTATGTTTCCAAAAATACAAAGTGGTGACAACCATCACAAGGCTTCAAAACTGCAGCCCTCATAACAATGGTTTGACGCCACAGAAGTTTCAACGATCATTTTTGATTTATCCGTCAGTATATAATCAGTAAACTTGGTGACATTTAAGGAGGTTATTTTCTGGTTAATTCTGTTATCATAATAGAAAAAAAACCAGCAATGCAGTCATAGAAGGAACCTTAGGGCCCTACATCAAGCACACTGTGACAATGGTAACAATGGCATGTATCTCTTATTCTGGCAGTGTAAGTAACTGATAGGGAGTACCATTATTATTTTCAGGAGTCCACCAGGATGTTCCTGATTACAGCACAACACAAACAGTGACCTAATTATTTCTGCAGAGCTACTTAATGTCAGTCACCCTTGGGTTTAATAATAATAAAACAATGTACTAACTCCCACAGTGCTTATACACTGGCCCTGCAGCTTATATGCAGACTGCATCTTGCATACTTGTTGCCATTAATTTTTAGGGACAGCTGATGCTCCAAATGGACCCGTGATATGTGAGGCAGCTTCATGCCTCTGTCACAAATGCTTTTACAAATGGCTATGAACACTGCAAATAATTTATGGACTATTTCGCACGCCCTTCTCAAGGGAGACTTATAAGAATGGAGAGTTCATAGACCGTTCCTAAGTTCGTAGGCAGGTGGATGATCTTGTGCAAGATTTTGTATGAACATGCTACGAAATCCCCTTTCGCAGGGCACCCTAATCAATGCCTTGGGAACAACCTAAGAACAACGCACAACGTTCATGGATCAGGAGGCCATTCCAGAACCCCATGTTCCTGCAGTGGCCGCAAGTAGATCACAAGAACACATTACGGTGTTATTAGGGGTCAGATACGGCATTCACGCGAATGGATGTACAACCAGAGATTCGCACGGCATTCTTTAGGTGGCCGTAAGGTGTTAGTAATAGGCAATAATACATCATTCGTGCAGCATCGTGGCATTCTTAGCCCTTTAACTGCTTGCTCAACCATATGAATTATCACATTTTGAGCCACTATATTTCAATAAGTGGAGTACCCTAACTTATCTTAACCTAACTGAGTCAGCTCTACCACTTGGGCAAAATGTGTAATACCAAAAAATTCCTCCAGGTGTCACTGTGATTGTCAGTGGTATACGTCGTCATCCACCCTCCAATCAGGAAGTCAGAAAGGTGAAAATCACTGAAGATTTTTTGACTGTTTTTGGTAAAAATATGAAAGATACGAATTACCTTTTTGACATATCATAGTATTAGAGGCCTTCCTAAATATAATTATATTATTTGATACTACAAAAGAACATAAATTAGATATGTAATAATTTTTTTTAAAAACACGCTGAACCAAGTGGTTGATTTGTTGCTTTATTATAAGACTAGAAAAATTAATCCAATAAAAAATTATGGATTATTTGATATAAAATCAAAACCTCTCTTCATCTCTTGGCGTACATTTTTACCATTTACCATTTAGTGGTAGTACATCCTGAATATGTTGAAATAATTTATTTAGTACATAATTTTTGACATTTTCTGATAGGGCTGCATGATTTTGGAAAAAAAAAAAAAAATCCAGATTTTTTCCTCTAAAAACTTGATTTTCGATTTTGATTTTGATTTTTGGGTAAAACTACAGAAGACAACAGAAGTCAGCATATTGTTTTCGTGAGCAGTCCACAATGCATGCTGCTGCTCCCTACCTCAAATCTGTGATGGTATCACCTGATGACCCACAGTTTTTTTTGTTTTTTTTCATTAAATCTTTAAAATGAAGAAGAGTATACAAACAATGTATACAACAAGTAAATAACATAAGTTTGCCAGGGGGAATACACTACAATACAATGTCCAAATCAGAGCAAATACTGATTATTTTTATAGCCTTTTTATTTCCAGATTTATCTAACAGCTTTAAATAAAGTTCAACATCTTTCAAAAAATAAATAATATTTTGGATTTGTGTTACAGAACTTACATTTGTGAATGAAAAATTTAGCAAGTAAGACGATTAAATTAATTATACATATATATTTTTTTTTCCTTTTTGGGGTGTCTGGGCCCACAGAAGTGATACCAATGTAAGTCACTGACAGGCATCAGTCGTGCGTGCGTGGACCATGTAATATGAGTGATCCACATGTGGTTATATTTAAATTGGGGGATCTGTGCATGGAAGAGACTGACCCAGGACACACTGAAGGGATGATATCCCTGGAGCTGGTGGATGTGTCTGGGCAGAGGGCTGTCTGGGCTCCTCTGCTGAGGCTGCTGACCCTGCGACCCGGACCCGGACCCGGATCGGAAGAAGACAGTACAGTACGGATCTGGGACAACGTAAAATGAGTGATCCCCATGCAGCTGTATATCAATTGCGGGATCCGTGCATGAAGCCACGGCTTAAATTGCTATGAGTACTGCGGGCTCATCAACAGATTTAATGTCCGTGGTCATTACATGGACTTCTGTGAAAGACGGCTTTCACAGATAGGAGGAAGAACCTACGGTAGCCCGGAGGTGCGGCCCGGAGGCACGAGAAAGATGAAATCGATTTTACAATTTCCCTTTTTTAAAAATCGTCCTAATTAAAAAATCTGATTTCAATTTAAAATCGATTAATTGTGCAGCCCTACTTTCTGAGTTGATATTAGTAAGCATGGTAAAAATCTAGAAAAAATATGAGGATTGTCATAACTAATTCCCTTTTAACTTTTTTTTTTTTGGTTTTTGTACATGGACAGCATCCATAGTTCTGGGGTTTTCATTTTGATTTTTGTGGAGGTGAAAGTGGGCATGACTAGAGATGTCCATGCATAATTTGGTGATGATTGATCACTGTTCTTGGGCATTAAGCTACATTAGGCTTTTTTTACATTAAGCATTTTAGAATGTCTCTTCTTCTGCTGCCAGACCAAAACAGTGGCCACAACCACTTGATCTTCCTCCTCTTTGTCTTGCAGCTGTAGCTGTAGAACTTTCAGTCTTGTGGGCATCATTGCTATCTTGAATGCGATGATCACGACACAGGACTGTTAGTATACGGCCATTGTTTATATACTGACCTAAATATTCTGAATAAGCATAAGATCTTCCTACCAACGACTTGAGAGTGCCATGAGTTGCATATAGGGGTGCCATACAGCCATCGTACGACCAAAAAATGCATAAAGTGGCCGTAGCTCTGATGTAGGAAGATCCCAAGGCATCCCTACGAAGAGCATGACAACTGTACAGTCTTTGTACGACACAAAAAAAACACGTTATTTTCTCATGGAGGCCTCAAGTTGCGCTTGTGAATTAAAAAACCTACGGCTCCCTTCACAAATGTCTACAAACTCCAGATTTCGTACAAACTGGGAGATTCTTACAAACCCATTGTTTGCAAGAATCGTTCGACTGCGGGTTCAAGTATACGTTGCAGTGAAAGACAAGTACATCATTGGCCTACCCTGTCTGATCAAGGGGACATAAAATGATGGTGTGCATTGTATAGAAAAGCATTAATGGAATCTTGTCATAGCTGAGACAGTCATACAGTCATGGCTCCTACTCATTGTACTTCTACAAATCATTGCCTCTACCTCTACAGTCTTCTCCTTCTTTAACATTTAACATGATCTATTTTTGTTCATATATTGAAGATTTGTAGTTGTATCACATCCAAATGATGTCAGTCTTGTGCCCTGCAGGGTAGGAACTCTGGAGCTGTCTTATTTTTGCTCTGATTGTTCTTAAGCATCATTCAGGCAGAACCACTGCCAAACTCATATATGTGTATCCTTCTATATTGTAAGTCTCATACCCGAAAGACATACATTCTCACCCTTTACTGTATGTTGTTTGTGCATATTTTTGGAGCGGCGAAGTGAAACAATGATGCCATAGTTGTCGGCAATTTAAATTTTTTAAATAGCCTGGGTCAGCAACTTTGATCCTTAATGAGCTGAAGTAATCTGTAGAAATCCTGTATCTTTGCCCTGTTGTTCTCATTATACTCATTTGTCCATATACAGTGTTTCCAGATACACACAACGAATGCCTCACAGACGTTAAAGTGCACAGACAAGAAATAAAAGTTCATACAACATGTACGAGTAATAAATACACAGCTCTATACCGTTCTCAGTTACAGCCCGGAGCACTTTTTCTTTGATGTAAACACTGAATAACCCCTTGGCGAATGTACACACACTTACCACACATATATTGGGAGAGCTCTGATTATAATAGCCTTTTTTTAGAATCCTATTTCTTGAGTACAGAAGCATGAGAATCCCTTCACCATTCATTGAGGCCCAGCCTCTGAAGTATAGTCAACAGCAGCATGCGGCGATTAATTAGAGATTTGTCTCGATGAGGGGAGGTTTGGGAGGCAGGAGGATAAAGCAGGCAAATCTGCTGGCCTAATTAGGAGAATTTAATTTCTCACAGGCTCACATTGACTCAGACCTTGATGAGGCATTTTTGGGAGGGAAGGGGAGTGGAAGGAGGGAGGAGAAAAAGCAGCTCTCACCCAGCCATGATGTTACATGTGGTAATAGATCGGCGTTGAAGTGAGATTGCCAGAAGGGGAGTGTGAGACTGTGAAATCTTGTAGCTGCTTCACAATAGAGCTCATGTACTCCAGAGTGAGGGTGTTTTCTCTGTCTGCACTTATAGGGGCAAAAAAGTTGGACTAAGTTTTGTGAAAGCTTCGTCATAATTTTGTCTGTAGCTAGAACTAATTTTTGACTTTATAACACCCTTACTAAACAGGTTCCAGAGAGGAAAACAGAAATAACTTGTCTGACTTTGAAGTTCAGGAAGTTGTTTAGGGTTCTGGCAAATTTCTACTCTTCCACTCCGTGACACAGTTGAAAACCTCACCTAACACACTGGCTGTCCAAGCACTGGTCAGCAGCTGTATTTTAAAAGCTTATCCACTGTGTATGAGGATAATGATATATTAGGAGTATAAGACTTGGCCCTGAGATGCAATAGGGCAGAAGTATAAATGTGCATAAAATAGAAATACTCAAGTTCAAGTGCCTTACATTTGTACTTCAGTGAAGTACATTTCTGTGCATTGTTGTCATTGCTCTATCACCATTTTCTGTGTTTGGTTCTCAGTTGGAAAAGAGGCCTTTTTGTTAATATAGTCCTAGATTAAATGAAGGTTGAGAGATACAGAGTCAAAGCACCACTCCTCTCACTCTAATAAACCCACAGAGAGTTTATGCTGTAAAGCTTTTAGCCTCTTTCTGTATTGCTTACACTTTTGCTTCTCTCTGTGGTGTTTCCTCCAGCAGCAGATGACTGCTTAAGCAAAAAAGTAATAAGCAAAACAAAAAAGATCTCTTTTAGCTGTTAAACGTAGTCCCAGCATGTGCCTCTTTACATTGCATTTACATTTAAGTATCTGGTGTAAGCGCCCAATTTTTCCCCCAAAGAACAATTTTTGAAAAACCCAGAGGGTCATTTACAAAGTTTACCAACTTAAGATGTTTACAGAATCTTAAGACTCTTAACCAGCTAGATGAAAAAAAAAAAAACAAAACCATCCGTTGCTTAGTAAAAGGAACAAATTTCCAAATAGTAATGAGTATTACATTCAAATTATGACAGATGCTTGTGCGACTTGAATGCAAATGTAAAAACCAGGACTACAATGATAAACCCACAACACGCTGCTTGTCTAATATCACACAGCAAACTAATAATCATACAAAGAACAAAGAGGTGTGTTTAAGGAACTGGTAGAAACCGCTGAAATTTTTTATAGTGGAATATGTGAGGGTCACAGAGGCGCCAGAGCCTATCCTGGCTACCAACAGGTGAAGGTGGGGTACACCCTGGACATGTCTCTAGTTCATTACTGGGCTGACATATACAGACAAGCAGCCATTCACTCACATTCAGATCTATGGGTGATTTAGACTGACCAACAATGATAGTGCTTACCGCTGCACCCACATCCTATACATCCTGTTTGAGTGAGTTGTGGGAAATTGTGGTGCTTTGTTTTTGTGTTGTTGATGACCCCAGGAAGAGTAGCTGCTGTGGTGTGCAGCAGCTAATGAGGATCAAACTAATAAACTAAACTAAATAAACATACTGCCCATTATGTAACATATGTGAAGAAATGTACATTCATTGGATGTAACTTTAACTGAGGCAATCAGATGCATAATAATCTGTTCACTCACTTCTTCCAGTTGCCAGCAACCTCTAGTTGGGAGTCCCTGGGTGCGTCGGCACATCCTGATCACGCAACTGATTGAAGATGACAAAGCAGCAAGACTCAGGATCTACTCACTGGTACAAGACTGTTGCTGAACTTTATGGACATTACCTCCACAAATGCCTTCATCTTGCACCGTTAGATCAGCAGTGTCAGGCAGATGCAGCCCTCTGCGTATACCTCTGCGTTGTGGACAAGAACTTATTTAGAGAGTAGCTTTTATTTATCTATTTAAATAAAAAAAGAAAATAAATTGCAACATGTTAAGATTCTCATTTTAAGAGACCACCTGTTGGGATCAATATACCCTCACTGTAAAAAAAAACAAGATAGTGCATAAGTGAGAAGTAAAACCGGCCAGTGACAATTGACCTTTCATGGAGATGACTTAATGTTTAAAAACTCTCATACTTCTGTTTTTGGTAGGCAGCAGCGAGTAGACTCTGGAAGTGCAGTCTGTTGTCTATATCTCTGCATATGTAAAAATATACTTGCTTCCATGCTTGGAAACCTTCCATGACAGTGGCATTTTATGACATTTGATTGTTTGTACATAGTTGTATTAGTTGTATATAGATTTTTCTGAGTTATAAAAATGGTTCAATGAACCCTAACCTTCTGGTGTATTTACAAAACACCAGATTGTTTTAAAAATAGCTGTATAGAGTTTTCCTAAAAATGCCGGAGGTATTCCCTGCGTTTTCATGTAAATAGTTGTATATAATTTTACTACTTTCTAAATTTGTATTTTTTTTTTTTTTTTTTAAGTTTTGAATTTATTTGTTTACTCTAAGTTATCAAAATGGTTTGTTCAACTTGTTTTTGGTGAAAAACAGTGAAGAATCTAACTCTTTCCCACTCAGATTTCATGTTTTTGTGTGATTTTAGGTTCTGTGTGTTCATACAGCAAGTCAAATGAAAAAAATAACTTTACAGTCACACAGGTGAGGTTATGCTGAAAAAAAAAATGAGACCACATAAGATAAGGTGAACAGTTTTTGATGAAAGATATAAAGGCAAAAATGGCCAAAATACACTCAGACTCCAGAGGGCTACTGACAGACTTTTTTTTTTAGATTTGTAGATAGGATATGTGATAACATAGCAACCATAGATTTCAGTGGTTATTGTAATGTCAT
Source organism: Sphaeramia orbicularis (assembly GCF_902148855.1). Classification (NCBI taxonomy): domain Eukaryota; kingdom Metazoa; phylum Chordata; class Actinopteri; order Kurtiformes; family Apogonidae; genus Sphaeramia; species Sphaeramia orbicularis. The sequence continues at coordinate 38,717,521 of NC_043975.1, read as the reverse complement.
TTCATCATGTTTTTCATGATGGAAATATTTGTTCTTGTGTACGAAAATAACTGAAAAAATAAATAATAAGGGAAGAAAAAATAAAAAAGCATTAGCACAGCAGGATATCAAATTCAACACTAAAAAGGGAAACGTGTATGTGCTTACAGATTTATTTATTTATTTATTACAAAGGAATATGGTGTTAATGCATACACTATGTTTAATTCACAACATTTTTAAATGTTTAGTGATGTCTGCCAAAATCAAATCAGTTCACCCTTATTCCACTGATTTTTGCTTTTTCTGTTAAACTGTTCAGAGATACTTTTTTTTTTTTGCAATGGGACCTGACGAAAATAGGAAAGAAATGAGCGCCTTCCCATTCTCTAGTTCCATGATTACATCATGTGCATTGATTTTGTATGAACAAGACACAAAAATTCCTTGGTTTGCTCCTAAATTCTGTTCAGTTTGCGTTGAAGCAAACCTTTTGAAATTAAATGTGAATTACAAGTGTTTCCATAAACTGTTTTGTTGTCAATAAGTCAGTCTGCACAATATCCACAGGTGATGCTGTAAGTTACATTATATGTGGGTTTAATAAATAGGGTGTCTAAAAACAAGATAAGAACACTAAATCTGAGGAAAAAGGGACTCAAAACAAATGAATTATCTGTTCATGCAGCAAGATAATTTTACGTTACAAGATTTCTTGAATTAAGATTGTTAAATCTCAAAAATATGCATGTCTACAGATGTATGTACACTTAAAATAAGAAATTAATTCTTAAAGCAGGATAAATTATCTAACACTTCTAAATCTAACTTAAAAAAATGAGAAGAACTAATTAATTTGCTGTGTAGAAGAACTAATGGAACTATAAAAACTATTATTCTGTCTGTGTTTTGATCTAAAATGGAAGTAATGTTTGTTCTCACGGATGAGACTATGGATGAGGACTACTTTGGTCTCATCAATCTACACCTGTTGTACCAGACAGTTTTAGCGCTTGGTCAGAGTATGTGGGAAGATTCTGCAATCAGCTGATTAGTCACCTTGTGAATCATGAATTAAATGTTCGCTGTAAAAATGTGTTCAAAATTGTGTTTTATTGCCACTTTTGCATGTTCTCTGCTCTGTTAAAAAAAGAGATAGAATCCAAGTAAGTGAAAAAAAAAAACTTCATTGGAACTTTTTTTCAGCAGCAACAGTGTGCAACATTAGCAGACTTAAAAATCTCACATAAAGTCGCAATCACATAAGAGAACAGCACAACACCAAACCTGACAAAAACAGTTATACAGTACGTTTCTGTCTATGGAGTTGGTGGAGACCAAAAGCAGAGGAAAAATTAGCAAAAAATGTTGTAGTTTTGACTTGCATTTGTGAATATTTCAGGTGAAGTATATATATATATATATATATATATATGTATATATATACAAATACAAAAGTACAGTAATCTGTGCACATATTAGAGATAAAGTGTAAACACACACAGTCACACACACATATATATGTTTATACTTTTTTCCTAACATGAGCACAGATTATTGTACTTTTGTATTTTTTTTTTTTTTACTTAACAAAAAACTGAACGCCTCCCCGACTGACTTAGTTGATTTAGTCTATATAAAAGCCTAAAAACATCTGTCTTGTGCTAGTTTCTCCAGACTCCAAACATCACACCAACACTTAAGTGAGATTGCCTTAACCTAATGTAACCTTTCAGAGTGAAGCTTTTTTAGAGGAACAGATTATTTTGTTTTGCAATCAGTGGCAAGTGATGGGTTTTCCTTAAGTTTGCACTCTTCATTTCTAATTGAAATTCCAATTTGCTGAGCATATCATCAAGCCTTAACTTAAAATGAATTAGATTTTTGTAGAAAAGAAAGACCCCAAAACAGCAGGAGACAGTCACTGAAGCTAGACTCCATTCAGTCAGGAAGATAGATACTGATTAGAACAGCGACAAATGGTTTGTTTATTGAATTAACTGCTGAAGTGGGAGGATCAGGCCAAGAGGAGATGTGCAGTGTCAGGTGGAGGTAATATTTTTAAGAAGCAGTTCGTCAGTGAACAACAAAACAGCAGTGCAACAAGGCTCATCTGAGCTGACAGGACGGCAGCTGGGCTCATCCGTCTCCTTTTAGTCAAGTAAACACCTCATACTACATCTAAATACTATAATTAGTGCAAGTCCACAAACAAAGCTGACCCTTCCACGAAGCCCTTTCCCATCTGCGAAGATGAGTCATGCTGAGTGTTTAAGGAAGCATTACACCACTGCAGCCAGTCCATATACATTACTCTAATAGTACCCAGAGGAGTGCTAAAGAGCGACCTACAGCGGAGGGGACTAATATTCTCTTTTCAAAGACTGTTGGCTTTAGCAACCAATGGGAAGGTAACCCATCATTGCTCTCCCTGTCCCTCTCTCTATGTTACATACACACACCCTCCCAGACACACACATATGCAGAGCCTAATGTGTTCTCGGCCTAATAGCTCTTTCATTAGTGCCAATCCAAAGACAAATGGATTCAATAAGCAGCCCAAATCTATCTGTCTGTTTGGGTTTAGAAACATCCCTGCTCCCCCTACTCCCTGCCTGGCATTTATACACTCTGAAATGGCTAGAGAGAGAAAGAGAGAGAGAGAACAGATGAGAACGTGGATAAAATAGAGTATGGATTGACAAAATGGGGTGCAATGGCAGAACAAAAAGGACAAAAAAGTGTCAGGCTAATGTGAACAGGCTATATGTCAAGATGCTATTACCACCTGTTTAATAGGGGTATTGACAAAGCCATTACAGAAAGTAAGAAAAAAAAAGGAAGCAAGATTGTGCATGTTCTGGCAGATAGATGTGGACTGTTAACACTGTTTGGGTGGTGTCAGGGATCATTTTGAGAGCAGAATAACATGAAACTGTTGTTGCTTTAGCTTCCTACACAGGTGAACAGAACACTTTTTTGAGCTAAAACTTTCATGGGAGTCTTTTATGATACATTTATGGATGCTACCAATTCACAAAAGGAAGTCATTAATGCTTTGAATGTAAAATACCAATTTGCATGTGCATACTGTATACTCATGGGTAAAATGAATCGGCTCAAACCACAGTCCACGCTTGTCACAGATGAGCAACAATGCTGTGTTAATTACAGGCTCTAAGCACATACAGGGTGAAGCGTTGACATGCATCCATGGACTGAGCTTGTGTGGAGTCTCTAATCAAGTCTCCGATTCCAATTTCCGAGTAGTGCCCTTGCTTTGAACAGGGGTCAAGTCTCTTTCGCTAATTTGTTTGCCTGACAGAGTGAGAAAGAAGTCTGAGCTGGAGCAGGACCAAGAAGCAGTCCTGTCCTGGTCCAAGTAAAACAGCAGAGCATGCCAGGCGATTTTTCCAAAGAGCAGAGGATCTGTTTTCATTTGTCTAAATAGTTGTCGATCACATTTTTATAAAAAGTCACTAACTGACAGAAGAATTTATTAGCCTAGGTTTCACAGAACAGTTTTGTGTCTAAATATTGTTTTGGAGGTTTTCCCACCCTGGAAGTGAAATTTATAGAGGTGTACATGGTCGTGTGGGTAGAATGGTGGGTGGTGGAGTAGGAGTGGGGGATGATTGGTGTATGTGTGGGTGGGTAGTTTGGCCGGTGGTGGGGGCGCTCTAAACAACAATAGTCTGTCTGAAAGCCTGGAATAAGGTACCTCTCCCTCCCCTCTGTGTGTACGAACATGGCTCACAGGGTGCTTATGATGTGACAGGACATGAACAAAAGGATTTGGTTTGAATTAGTCAAGGATTAGACATCTATTTTAATGTCTTTTGTCGAGCTAAACGCGCTATATGCTGCCCGAACGAAGTGGGCCAACCCTTTGTGCTGCATACCAAGCAGCTCTGTTGGATCTGGAAAAGCTGAGGAAGCTTTGAAACGTTGTAGAGCTAGACAATATATACCAAAGACATAAATCAAACTACTTCATGGCTTGTTGATGGCATCAAAAAAGAAGTGCTTACATTTTTCTCCAAACGCAACAGTTTTTCTGGGAGTCAGAACCTCTCTGAGCACATTTTAGAATCCTTGAAAACTCTTTGCCCTCTTTGAGGGCTCTGTTTCCATAGCAACGCAGGCTGGGTGCGTGCATGTGTGTGTGTGTCCAGCTTGACTTGTTGCATTTTGTGATGCTCACAAGCGCCAAGCTGTGCCGCATGCTTCAGAGGACAGCAGCACAGACTAAACAGTGTTGTACTAGCATTTTCTGTAGTTTGCACATATCCAACCATCTGTATAAAATGGGATTAAAGACTTTACAGTATATACATGTCTCTGATATATACACTGACACATGCAGAACATCTGTTAGGGCTGAAAATAACTGGCCTGGCAGGTGAATCTAGTTGGTTATTCGTTTGGATTTACCTCTCGTTTTTTTTTTTTTTTTTCCCTTGTTGATCAATGCAGCAGCAGTTTTTGTTCTGCCCAGCATCATGTTTACAAGCTGCAGTCAGTAATTTGGAGGCAGAGCAGCATCCCTCTCATCCTGCCAGTTATCAGTTTACTATGCATGGCATCTTTTTCTCCCTTTCCTTGTCTTTCTTAATATACATCTCTGTTTCTATGTGCACGCGCATCCCTGTGCTCAGTACTTTAGCGACCTGCCTGTGTCTGCTTTGCTTGCCTGTCTGTCCGCTTACTCCTCCTTGAGACTCCTTTCTTCCACCTTCCTCCCACCTCACTTTCACTCACTGTCACTTTTTTCCTCCTCCTCCTCCTTCATCCGCTGCCTCCTCTTCAACCCCACCCCAGCCCTCCAGCCCGCCACCCTCACCTCGTTTCCCACACTGTCATTTGTCACTTGGTTCTCCCGTTGATGATAACATCTGTCTGTATGTTGAGAAATCATTGGTCTGCCATGGATCAAAGTGCAGGAAAGCTCTCAGATACAGGTAGCTGAATAGTCGTCATCCGTCCACCTGTCAAAGCCAGCCCTCCCACTGTCTCCTCCCCCTTTTCTCCTCTACTGCCCTTGATAAAAGTTTGAGAGATAAACACACAAACCTGCAGCTACATGCAAATACAGTAATTCAATGTCATCTAACACAATTACAGATACAATGATATTCTGTATAACATTATGTCTACATTGCAATTGCTGGTTAACTTAATTAATATACATCAAAATGTGAAACAAAGTTCACACTTTAATGATGGGTAAAAAAAAAGATTATCATAATTTCAGCCATCATTACTTTTTAAACAAGGGATCTGTAATCAGTGATGGAATAATGCCAGAGATCATTAGATATATGCAATTACATCAGCAGAACCAGAATGCACAATAGTGCATAATAACAATGAATTCATCTGATGGCTTGGCAAATCTATCTGATGCTCATACTGAACCCAACAGTAACATACAATAATGTTATGCAGTTAAATTAAAAAACAGTCATAGTTTTAATTTGTTGCAGTTACAAATGAATGAATAAATAAAACAAAGGTTCATTGTGTGTATTTAGCAGTGAAGTTGGAGATTGTAACCATCCTTACTTACAGTGGCTACAAGAAATGCAGAGCCTGTTTTTGTTCTGTTTATTCTGGGATGTTTGGTTCAGGAGATAATAATAACGGTCTGAACTGATGGTAATGCATCCTAATGTTGAATGCCATCTGTTGCACAATGTAAAAATAGAGAGGGGGGATTTTGAGCTATACCGTAGAAACCATAAAGTATGCAAAAAGATAAACACCACATTGTTTCCTTCAGAACAGATGCAATGTAACCAATAGTACAGGTCATGGAAGCAGCCCCATTGTTTGTGTGACATGGTAGATGGCATTTCTATCTATTAGTTATGGGGTTCTGTTTGTTCTGTTTTTATAGGTACAAATACTTTATTAGAAACAAGCTGATCAGATTGATAATGATTTGAATGCAAAATGGAAAATCACCTTTAGGAAAATGTATCGGACAACTATCTAACACTAAATTAGTAGGATTTGTGCAGCTCGTTTGCCTGCTGAGTCGAACTTTCAGAACTTTTGATTACTGAATAAAACTTTTTAGTTTTGCCATGCAAATAATTTGAGTTTTCCGATTTCACCATATCACTAAGCTTCACCTATCAACCTTCATGCTCCTGCAATTCCACCCTTTAGTGCAAATATAGACAATTCTGGCTCCAAAATACAATGATGGTGATGGACAAGTCTAAAACAGCATTTCAAAAATCAGTAGCTCCAATTCTTCTAAACAGTATATAGTGGACTTTGCCTGGGTTAAACTGAGAGTTTTAGGACTACAAACCCATAATAATATGCTATATTACTTTGATGAAGTCATAAAAAAAAAAGAAAACTTGTTTTTCTTTTTTTTTTTTTTTTTTTACAATGTTAATGTGCCTGCAGCCTATCCAATACTGGCCAAGTGCTACATACATCCATCAGAACCATTTTTATTAGCTACCTGTTGAGTGTGATATCTAAATATTAACTGTTATCTCTCATGATACATTGACAAGATGGCAGATTTGGCTTTGTGCTATATGTAAAGCAATTTCTTCCAAGAAGATTAACAGGTGCATTTTGTAAGGGATTTGACTATTTTCATGGATGCCTGCACAAAATGAAGTCTCCAGTATGTGGTCCAGTTTAGCTGATAATTATCTGTTAGTAGGAGCAGAGATATGGTGCTGTTTTGTGATGAAGCCCTGATGGAAAATCAGGGTTGTTAGGATAATTGGGATGTATTGGCTGGGCACAGCATTTGCCTTTAGCCAGACGCAGTGGGGTATAGCCCTGTTGGATGATTCCAGTGTTTGGCATTCAGGTGGACAAGTACCAAACTTGGCAGAAAAATAGAAGCCAGGCAGTGTGACAATTAGGCAAATGACAGTTGAGAATGGGCTCAGAGACTGGCGTGGAGTCTGATTGTTGTGGGGCTATGGAGGAGGAGGAGAAGGAAGACGCTGATGGTGGGGATTTGAAGGGTGGGCTGCGGCGTTGGTGTAAAGACCTCGTCCCAGTCAGGTGTGCCAAACAGAGCAGAACAGTTGGCCAGGCATGGTTCAGACTGAAACAGCTTGGCTTCGGGCTGATGTGACCTGCTGCCACTTCTAACAGCAAAGTGTGGAGAGAAAACAGAGAGCAGGAAGAATGGAAGAACATGAATGGATGGAACATGAACGGATTGGTGGGGTGCAAGGGGAGGGATGGAAGCAATCAAGAGAGATATAAAAAAAAGAGAGAAGACAGAAGTGGGTGGTATTAGAAGCAGCAGAGGAAGTGATGATGGAGGAAAGAAAAAGACAAGTGGAGCCAAGTCTGGGGGGTGGGGGTAAGACTTCAAACCCCAACAGAAAAAAGGGATTTTGAGGAGTTCCAAAACATGACTGACTACGGTTTGTGACTGTCAATTTCCTGCTGATTGTACTATTGTGTAAGACAAAAAAAGACATTTCTTAACCCATTTGTGCCTGTATGATCATGACAGTTTTGCCCAGAGGAGATGCTGCTAACAATTGAGGGCTGATGGTTGAAGAGAAAGAATTTTCATTGCTTGTATTTATTCATTTGGAAGGACAGAGGAAGGCCTTATAAGATCAGACTGAGCATATCAACTACAAAACAGTCTTCATTTTCACCTAAGTTAGGGGCCGTTTACACGGCGTAGGATTCAGTCGACTCCGGGAAGATTTCATCGCGGGTTAGCCTTCTGTTAACATGGAAACGGTGCCTAGAGTGCCTGAATCCGGAAACTTTTCATACCAGGGTCCAGGGTGGAATGTTATCGATACGCTCCGCATTTCAGCTCTGTGTTAACGCGAATCGGAGCGTTCCGGGGTAAAATATGACGTCACCGCATGCGCGCGCAGCCAAGAACCGCCAGTTAACCCACTCCAGGCCAGGTGGCGGTAATGTGCCTCCAAGCTGGTTTGCCAGCCTCTATGACACAATAAAGCTGCAGAAAAAGAAGGAACAACCACAACAACAATGGCCGGTTTCAGAACAACATACGTGCTGCTAACTGTGCTCAGCTCGTCTGTCCAGACAAAGAAGTCCTGCGTCTTTGTACGACCACTCGCCATTGTTGTTTGTAAATAGTGTTGTCCGCTTCGTCTTCTTCTTCTCCTCATTTAAAGGCTGTCTAAACCGGAAATCGTTTGTGCGCAGGCGCGTGTTTTACTGCCACTGTTTCACTACAGCTCTACATCGCCAGCTACTGATCTGGCATGGCCACTACAGCGTATTCAGCTGTTCTCGCGGACTCATGTAAATGCAGATCGTTATCATAGCGGCTTCGTCTTAACGCAGAATGATTTTATAACGTAAAGGAGAAATCTTTGCGGAGTGTTGCCGTGTAAACGTACCCTTATTCTTGAGATCATAATTGGATGTGCGCTTATTACTGGAAAACACTGACATGATGTTGCTAAATCACCAGAAGCCTGAACAAGTCAAGCAAAGGTTTTACCCTCACACAAAGTCATGAAGCTTCATACCATCATCATCTGATGAAATACTGATCTATAGTGATGTATTTTTCCTGGTTCTGAACACAAACAGCATGTTTCCTTTGTATTTCTGAAACTCAACACAATAGTCTAGCTGCCATGTAGAATAAACATATTTACCACAAAGGTTTGACCTCAGAATTGTATGAATTGTGAATAGAAGTTAGAATAGTTCTATAGCAGCCATGAATGGCACTTCTGCATGTGCCTGCTTGGTGCTATGTGTCATGCCATCTTCTTTCATTTCCTCTACTATTTACCACTCTTGACCTGGTTATCTACATCTGCTTTTATGAACAGGTTGGACATTAAGATTTTAAAGCATTAAAGCCACTATTTTAGACTCAATTGCTTTCATCCTCTAACAGTCGTACCACTGAAAACCCCTCCTCAGCTTTTCTTTGGTCTGTTTAGCTGTTCCCAGACAGAAACACTAACATAAAACCTTCACTGTGTTTTTTGAATCCCCATTCCCTCATCAATTGTGTCTATGTGCACTCATCTGGCTCTGTACTAAATTGAGTTGGTTTTGGTAAAACAGTGTAGGTCTTTATTGAAAGAGGTCATTAGTAAATCACCCACAAAAAATGGCCAATGCTTTAGGTGCTTTTTCTGGATTGCACCCTCAGTAATTTGGGCTGCCTTAGTAAATCTGGCTCTTCCGGCTTCTGTTTTCCCTACATGTACTACTGAAGAAGGTGAGCTGATATACTGGCCCGTTGATGAGGCACAGCTGGGAGCCACAAGGTGGAAGTGATTGTGGCTGAAGAGGTGTGGCAAGGTGAGGGAGGAGACAGCAGTGAAGGAGACTGTAACAGAAATAACCAGGACCCAAATACAAGACCACCACAGATATAAGAGTTTGAATAGTCTTTGTTAATACTACTAAATGGGTGGGTGGAGGTTAATATCAAATACCGCATTAGCCCTGATTTTCTGATGCAAAAAGATGTTCTAAACACTCCAGTGTATTTTTTTTTTTTTAATTTTGTCCCAAACCCCACCCACCACCACCACCCTGAAAATTACTTTTTCAACTCTGAAAATCGCAACTTTCACAGCTTCTCCACTCTTTTGTCCAGTGCAATGTATAAATATATTCATGATGGGCCATTTAATGATCTTATAAGTGCCGTATTGTAAGAGTACTTTGTACTATGAAAAGTCTAATGTCAAGATCATGTTGTAGGTTAAAGGTCACCAAAATGCCTAGTTTTTTTTTTTTTCTTTTTAATTTATACCATTCTGACATTTTATCAAATATGTCCTAAGTTCTCTTTCCTCTGGTTTCCTGGTTGGATCCCCCAAGGCCTTTGGCCCTTTCAAAGCCACATCAGAGACAAAATATTGCAACATGTACATTCCATCTGAATTTGCCACCATTAGTGTGGCAGGAAACACTAGCACACATTTTGACGGGAATCACTAACACTTCATTCATTCATTTTCTGAACCCACTTTATCCTCACTAGGTTGCTTGGAGCCTATCCCAGCTACTTATGGGCGAAGGCAGGGTTCACCCTGGACATTTCGCCAGTTCCTCAAAGGGCTGACATATAGAGAAAAGCTAAAAACCAGGTTAGAAATCTAGGGGTAATAATGGACATAGACCTAAACTTTAACAGCCACATTAAATCAATTACATCATCAGCCTTTTACCATCACAAAAACATTGCCAGAATCAAAGGTTTACTGTCTAAACCAGACTTAGAGAGACTTATCCATGCATTTATCTCTAGCAGGTTAGACTACTGTAACGGCCTTCTTACTGGACTCTCTAAACGAGCTTTAAGACAGCTGCAGTACATCCAGAATGCTGCTGCTCGAGTCCTGACTAGAACAAGGAAGTACGACCATATTAGTCCTGTGCTCAGATCTCTGCACTGGCTTCCTGTGGCTCAGAGAATAGACTTTAAAACAGCTCTGCTCATTTATAAGTCTCTCCATGGTCTAGCACCAAAGTACATCTGACATGTTGGTCTCATATGAACCATCTCGGACCCTGAGAACCTCAGGGACCGGTCTTCTGCTGGTGCCCAGAGTCAGGACTAAACACGGTGAAGCTGCGTTTCAGTTCTCTGCAGCTAAACTCTGGAACAGTCTTCCTGATGATGTGAGACAGACCTCTACTGTGACAATGATTAAGTCCAGGCTGAACACAGCTCTCTTCAACTGTGCATGGAACAACTGAAAGGGTTCTATCTGCACTCTTCTCTTTTACTTTGTTTTAACTGATTATTATTTATGTTTTAATTGTAATTGTGTCTCTTTTCCATTTTTATAATGCACTGTGAATTGCCCTGTGTATGAATTGTGCTATACAAATAAATCTGCCTTGCCTTGCCTAGAGACAAACAGTCACTCTCACATTCACACCTATGGGCAATTTAGATTAACCAATGAACCTATCAGTGCATGTCTTTGGATGGTGGGAGGAAGCCGAAGTACCCAGAGAGAACCCATGCAGACACGGGGAGAACATGCAAACTCCACAGAGAAAGGTCCCACCCCCGTCAACTGGTGTTGGAATGGAACCCAGGACCTTCTTGCTGTGAGGTACGAGTGCTATCCACTGCACCACTGTGTCACCCACAATGGGACATATTTATGTAAATTGCAGAGTCATGTAAAACTACCGTTTGTTATTTTTGACATGTCTATATGGATAATACATTGAGTAAATGGTTGTGTTTAATGTGTCTTATTGAATGGAAGTTGTTTGTGGTCAATAGATGTGCTATGAGGAGAGAACCTGAGCCGAACATTTTGAAGAACCCACATCAACAGCTTAATTCCATGACATATGCATTTTTGACCATTTGGGTGACTTTTGACCTATAATTTGACCTTGACACTACACCTTTTGTAATGCAAAGTACTCTTAAAACATGACATGTCTCACAAAAAAACATTTAAGGGCCCGGCATGAGCATATTGCTACATTGTACCTTATCAAAAGTGAAGAAGGTTTGAAAGTTGCCAAAACCCCCACATTTTCAGGGTTGAAAAAGTAATTTTCAGGGTGGGGTGGGTGGTGGGTGGGGGGGATTGGGCTTGATTTGAAATTTTTTCACACTTTTGTATTCCCAAGACATGGGAGCATTAGAAAATCTGGGCTAAAGTTGAATCTGAAAATTTTCCTGATTTTCCCCCCATACTAAAGAGCAACAGGTGTTCAAAGTCCCATAAGCAGTCTCGAACAAAGTCTCTTTAAAGCTGAGTGGCAACCGCTCACCACGAGGGAGACCCTGGGGAATCCTCCAGGAACTGGACTTGACCTCCACGGTCAAATACAGTCAACAAGGGAAAGGCAATGGGTATGTCGGGGACAGGAGAGAGATCCGTAACCAGAGAAGCCAGTAGAAGCCAGAGGAGCAGAGGCTGAAGACATTGTCAGGGACAGAAGGCAGGTTGATATACCAGGAGGCGGACTGAGAGACATGGTCAAGAATGAAGGCAGGTAGGTTACCGGGGATCAGACAGACGGACTTAATCAGGCAGACAGGTCAGACAGGGAATCAGGCAACGGGTAGGCAGAGCAGGTCAGGGACGGTCAGGTTCAGGAATGGAGAATCAGGCAGGAACAACGCTGGAATGTTTCACTAAAGGCAGAAGACAATTTGGCAGTGAACAAAGAGCAGAGAGATGAATTTATACATCCAGCCTGATGAACCACAGCTGTGCTCACAGGTGAGTGGAATAAACTGATGAGGAGGTGTGACTGAGTTAAAGGGCCAGAGAGAGAAAAAGAGCAGTAGAACAGATAGAGAGGTGACAGAGACTGTAACAACCACTAGTGGGTGTGGTGAAAGGAGCATCAACCTCCAAACACAAGTGAAACTGACTTATTTGTAACAATATCTCTGTAAAGCATGAATTAAGTTGTATCTCTCTCTGTTCTGTCCATAAAACACATTGAATATCTGTAAAATGCTCTTACCTTTGAAGAGAAGATTTTGGTCTGGTTTTATTAGTCTAAAAGGGTGGTATAAGAAGGAAATCCCAGTAAGGTCTTAGGTATTACAATACCACAAAACCTGCAAAGCAAGAGGAAATGTAACTAATGAGTGTCCACACAGTGATTCATCCTTTGGTAAAGAAAATTAGGCGCATAGCTATAAGAATTTGTAGGAGATTTTGTTGAAGCCAGGGATAACTTGAAACTGCTGTTTTTAGAGAAACTGTTGCAGTGCTGACTACATTTCTATGCATAACTTATTCCAGTGTTTGCCCTTACTCTGAAAATGACAAGATTACCAAGCTGTTGATTTGGCTAATGAAAATGAATATTCTACTAATATTACCATCTACATGAAGCCGTGCTTCCTTCAGTTACCATAAAATGCCCCTGTTTTGATTCTCTTCATCCAAATATTCTTTCAAAGTTGGTAACACATGCTGCCTCCTTCCGTCCTTCTTCCACATGTTTCTTTCACAGTTTTTAAATATGTATTGTGTTCTTTCCAGAAATGTGGGCTTTACTTTTTTCCATACCACAAACTGTTGACTTCATTTATGTCTAGCTCATAGAACTGACTGTAAACAGGCAAGAGCCGTGTGTTTGTTGCAGACAGCCGTAGGAAAATCAAGAGATATGATCCAGTTTTGTGTGAGCAGGTATGGAAAAACACTGAAGACTGAGGAGCACCCAGGAGACTCTGGATAATATATGGTGAAGATATTTAATAGAACAATGTGCTATGATTCTCTATAACTGACATTATTTGCTTGAATTGATTATTAGGGACCGAGCCGAAAGGTAAGGCCCTCTCACGCAGTGAGAGGCCTTGCCTGCAAGCAAGGCCCTATTGTTTTTCGTTCGTTTTTATATTATTATTATTCACACACCACTTTGACCTGGATTTTGACCCCCTGAACATGCACGAAAACTCACCAAATTTGGCACACATGTCAGGCCTGGCGAAAAATTTGATAAAATGAAAAAATTAACCCCATAGGTGCCAAAATGGGCTCTCTAGCGCCACCTATGTGAAAAAAACGGCAACTGCCCTAGTGGCCAGTAGGAATGTCGTACAAACATGAAATCAGTGCCAAAATTTTTGTTGGATCATGCTCTACAAATCATCCACTGACACTCATGACCTATCTGCAACAGGAACTTCGCAATATGCCTTTCAAAATAAAATTTCTAAAACTAACTCCGATGACACCGTTTGTGGTATTGACTTCTAAATAGCGCCAAAAGATAGAGTGAACCCTCCTTAATACAACGATTTCACACCTTTTCCATAACTGTCTTAGTTTCTTTTTTACAAGCCTGCAAAGTTGCGATGTTTGGAACTCATTTTTCACTTTGGAGTTTTTCCCCACATGTGACATATCTACGCGTTCACGGGACTCCGCACAACTCTCACATCCAAAAATTTTTGAGATAGGATGTACGGTTATTGATTTATAACAATTTGTTTCTTTTCATACTTTTTCCACTTTAGACTGCCATTTGACCCCCTTAACATGCTCCAAAACTCACCAAATTTGCCATGTATGTCATGACTGGTGAACACTTTCATACAATATCAAAATTAACCCCTTGCATGCTAAAATGGACTCTGTAGCGCCACCTATGTACTAAAAAACACACAAAATCGGCCCTAGCGGCCAGTAGGAATGTCACAGAAACATGAAACAAATGCCAAAATGTTGGTCTGATTGAGCCCGACAAATCATACACTGACACTCATGAGCTAACTCCAACAGGAAGTTGGCAATCTGCCTTTGAAAGTTACTCTACGTTTCTGCAATTAGTACTCAGTCATTCCAGACTTTTGAATAAAAAGTTATACCTCACTCAATTCCCACAAGTCTGCAGAATCCAAAAGTGAAAGAATTTTTCAGATACGACCTACGGTTATGGAATTATGGCGATTTTTTGAAGACTATGTTTACTTTCACTTTTAACAATGACAAAGTCCCTATAAAATTCTTCTTGGTGGGCAGCTGTCTATGGCTGTCCTTAGTGTAGTGGTTCATGTAGCTGCCTATAGAGCAAGAGGACCTGGGTTCAAGTCCCAGACAATCCAAACTTTTTTTTTTTTTTTTTTTTTCTCCATCTTAAAACAGGTTTTACTGCATTGTATTTTGGATACTGGAAATTTTGCACACATTCAAAAGTACACAGAGTACATTTTTTCAAAATAAAACCCCAAATACCAATAATACAAAATTTCTATTACATAACTTCTTTTCATTTTTATGATCAAACGCTCAACTCTTTGTACAATGTTTCTTCATTCAAAAGTACTCTTTCTCACAGACACACATGCTCACACAATAGGGTTTTTCCAAAATAAAAGCCTTAAATGTGAGACATCATCACTTTTATGCTCAATTATTCATACAATTTCAATTCATTTTTCAAACTGATTCTTTCTCTCACATACAAAACAAATGCACATACACACAGTAGGTTTTCCAAAATAAAAGTGTCATTTTAAAGGTGATGGTGGTTTCAGCAGAGGGTCGCTGGTGTTCTGTACAGATGTAAGGAGGACGGACACTAAAGGGTGGGAACTGGTATGGGGACGGAGAGGTGTGAGTGGAGCTGAGGTGTGGACGGTCACGGGAGGCGGATCGCAGGGGAGGCGGAACGCCCGGTGCGAGGTCCCGCCCAATGCTGCTTGCAGCTTTAATTTTGTTTGTTGTTTGTTTGTTTGTTGTTAATCTGGCAATTTGCCTTTTTGATGTAAGTTCAAAGAAAGGACTAGTTCAGTGGTGTCAAACTCAGATCCTCAAGGGCCTGCATGTTTTAGATGTTTCCCTCTTCGAACACACCTGATTCAAATGATAAGCCTATCATCCAACTCTGCAGAAGCCTGATAACGACTGTCTGGTGTGCTGGAAGAGGGAAACATCTAAAACATGCAGGATACCGGCCCTCGAGGACCGGAGTTTGACACCTGTGGACTAGTTGATACAATCCCTTGTGACCAGTGTTGCCTGAGGTGATGGGGACTTTGTGTTGTGGGTTTCGGGGCCTTCGTCTGGGTGCAGGGAAACACAGGCTTCCTTGGGGTCATCAGGTGGGCACCCTCCTTCACTGGTGTTTTGATGATTGGCCCACAACACCTCCAGAGGGCTCATCAGTGACACCTGGGATCCCAGGTGTCCCCCCCCACCTGCTCTGGATCCCCTGCTCCACTGCTGCTGCTGCTGCTGTTCTGGAGCCCAGACAGGGTCTCTCCTCTTCATCCAGAGCCAGCGACTGGACTGTTCTGCTGCACTGGAAAGGGAGTTGATGATCTGCCGCAGGGCTTGACCTCGGATTCCCAGGTCCTTTAGCGGCCTTGATATTGATCTGGCCACAAATCCTCTGCAGCTGACTTCAACTGGGCAGACCTTGACTTTCCACCCTCGTCTTTCTGTGTCAGCTGCTAAGTCGGAGTACTTGGCGTTCTTCCTTTCAAATACTTCCTCTACAGAGTCCTCCCAAGGCACAGTCAACTCCACTACCAAGGCAGTGCGACTGGAGGAGGATCAAAGGACGAGGCCAGGTCTAAGGTTTGTTACTGTGATCTCAGCAGGGAAGCATAGATGTTGGTTCAGATCCACTAATAACCTCCAGTCTCTTGCCCCTCCTAGCTGGCCAGGGTGTGGCTTGAGTCGATGGGCACCATGTGATGCTGCACCTGAGCTGATGTGGGTGTAGGCTTGGTTGGAGGAGGAGGTATGGATGGCTATCCTCTTGGTCTCTAAACTGGCTCCCAGGCATCTCAGCACCTGGTTATGCTGCCAGGTGTAACAGCGTTGTGTAAAAGGAGAAACATGGAAGAGCCCATTCATCGTTTTTCCAGCTGGCTTTTGGTTCGTCTCTCTCTAGCTGCATTTTTAACTCCCTCCATTTTTAACGTTGCAAAACCTTCCAAAGCAGTAGTTTGGTTCATTTCACCAAAATATCTACAAACCTGGCTCACAGAATGTAATATGAGATGACACAGCTATTTTCTTAAACAAAGAAAAGGTGCTTTATTTTACCAAATTCACATATGTCCAACAAACCAAACCCAAACCATACCGGGAGTGTGAAGTTGGTTCTGTTCTCGGAACCTGTTCCGAGTTCTGGTTCTGTTAACGAAACCAGTTCCGTTTTCGGTTCTCGTAACCAGTTCCGTTTATGGAATCGGTTCTGTTTAAGGATCTAGTTCCGTTTACGGATCCAGTTCCGTTTATGGATCTCGGAAATGGATCCGTTTACAGAACCACCTCTGTTTAAGGATCATGGAACTAAACCGTGCTCTGACCTCCATGCCCCACTTAGCACCCTCAAAGCCCTGGCTCCTGTGGGGCTTTGAGCTGCTCTAACCTGCAGTGAAACGGGAGACCAAGCTGCACCTCCACAGACCTCGGATCTTGTTCTGAATAATGCTCTCCATCAGGTCCGACCCATAAATTAATACACATATGCACTCTTCTGCTATTTATATTTTCTTTAATGCTGGCAAATGTCATTTTATTTTACTTCATTAATGCCAACCCCAACTTCCACATCGCTGCATTGTGCCCTGCAGGAAGCTGGTGTTCTGTCGAGTTGAGCTGCTCTGTCGAAGTAAGCTACCAGTAGTGTATATCGACAGCGACGTCTATCGATCGACACTACCCCATCAAAACATGCTACCTTACATTTCAACATGCGTATTTGAAAATGAAATAATGCTTCTACTGTAGAAAAACACCATTATTTACTTATTCGTATGGGTAAGGTAGCTCATTTTGACAAGCTTAGAACTTATTACTTCTATTAAATCAAGGTCCCACTATAGCTAACACATTTAGACAGACTTTTAACTTCTATCAAATAAAGCTCCCACTATAGAAAAACCATTATTTACTTATTCATATGAATATGGGTAAAGGTAGCTTATTTAGACAGACTTATAACTGCTATCAAATAAAGCTCCCACTACAGGTAGCACACCTCACCTTTGTGATACTCGACACATTGAACATGGGACAACAGAAGAAACATTACATTCAAATAAAGTCAGCTTCATTTGATATATATACTAGTTTGATCTTGTGAGGGAAATTTGGTCTCTGTATTTATACCATCCATAATGGCTTCATGTTTCTTTCCACAGACCTCCAACCTGTAGGAGGGCACATGCTGCTTCCCATCAAGCCTTTAAAACTTTCTGCAGGATGTGTCTGGATGCTTGTGATGTCTCCATTGTTGAGAAACCCTTCTGCAAACTGCACAATGGCATTTTAGGCATTCAGTTACATATAACTGGCTAACATAAAGGAAAAAACAGTTTACTACAAACAGTCTGAATTAAAATCCTTACCTTTAACACCTAAATCCTACAGCTACTGGCTTCTTGCTGCTTGTTGTGGTGAACAGTTTTTACAGTCCATTTATCTCTTTGGACTTCATGGTCCACCATCCTCAAGAAGTTCCTAATTATTGCTTAAAAAGCATAACAAGCATACAAAATACATGAGACACCTTCTCGTCACATAAAAAGACCAAGTGCTTCAAACATTGTAATGGTCATCTTAACATCTGATCTGTTTTTAAAATTCAAACCTTCACAAGCGGTTACCTCCAAGTTCGTAGGATCTCATGCTCACTTGTCTGGATCAACAAGTAGCAGTGTCCTCTCTGACATGGTGACAATCTATAAATGTTTACTGTATTTATGTTATTCCATCACACCATGACATATGTGTGTAGCACACTCTTATGAAAATTGACTTCTGTTGCATCAGGTCAACTGAAATGCCTATATACACACACACAGGCATGCATGCACGCATGCACACACACACACACTATATATATATATATATATATATATATATATATATATATATATATATATATATATATATATATATATGTGTGTGTGTGTGTGTGTGTGTCAGAAATAGGTCTGAGGAAAATAGAAGAAAACCACTAAAATCTAGTGAACACCTGCATTTACAGGATAAATCCACCTTTCTAACTGGAAATATCATCTGAAGAATGGGTTTCATATCACATTATTGTTAATTCAGGTTACTGGCATTAGGTGATATGGCTAGATAATGACAAACAAATAGCTACATTACTTTTCTAAGAGGCTGACATCTTCTGGAAAACAAACTTCCAGCTACCACAGCACAGAGCTGATGAATGGGTTCCTGTTAAAAAAAAAAAAAAGTATGTAACACTAAACTGTACTCCAGGGAACATTAAACAAATGCATTAAGAACAATATAATTTTATGTCCAGCATTTGCCTGCTGTTTTTCATCAAGGATATGAATGTATGCATCAATTACCTGTCCTGCAAAAACAAACCAATGCCCCCAAAAAATCAGTAATAGGGAAAAAAACACTTTATTGTTTGGTAATAGTCTGTTTGAATTGTCACCACAAATGCCATCAGCCAGCCAGTGATCTGGCTTCTCAAAAACATGCAAATTACATGTATTGAATTCAAATTGTGAGGCGACAGTGGTTCAGGTGTAAAAAAAAAAAAAAAAAAAGAAGAGATATTAAATCTAAAAGTAAACCTGAGGCCAAAAATGGAAGCTGTAGAGATCAGACAGGTGGTTGTAATGTCTCCATCTCTTTTCCCTGTACATTGTGTTTGAGGTAAAAAGATATCAGCCTGTGATGCGTAGTGATCGATACAATCAAATTAGCTGTGATTTACCGACTGGACTCAAGAAAAAGATCCTCTGCTGGGGATTCCTGATTAGATTAAAGATGTCCTCATCACATTTAAGGCTGCCACAGACAGTGTTTCCCAGGTCACCTCTTATAAATGTCAAAATTTAGTTGATGATAGCCCCCAAACTGCCCTGCAAAGCCAGCTTTGACTATATTTCTGGAAATAAACCACTAAGAAGTGCGCCAAGCATTTTGGAAGGAAGTGGCTCATGATAATGATGACAGCAAGCACTGCTGTGTTTTTGGTTTTACACACAAACTTTTGAACCTCATTAGCAAACCGTGTCGTGTCTATCTAAATGCCATATAATATATTCAGGTTGTTGCCTTGGCTGATGAGCAAAACAAATTTGTGGACCGCCTGTGTTCAGCTCACAACACACCACAACCAATAATGATGGCAGTGACAGTTATTTGCAGTGGAGTGGGCTGTTTGTCCACTCATGGATCTGATAGGGCTCAGAGGCAGCTGTTCAAATGAGCTCTGATGGGTGAAGACTTAATATAAACACTATTGCTATTCTTGTTTTTTATAGAAGCAAATGTACACTGTCAACTTCGTTGTTCAGAGTGACCCAGCTCGTGTTTTCACTTCCACTTAAAAGATAATGCCAGTTTCTGGAGCAGAACTGGATTACTGTTTAGTATTTTTTTCACCAAATCATCACAATTTATCTGTTATTTGTCGGAGTGGTGTGTTTTATTATTTTGTCTGTTATCTAAGTGTATCCAGGATGCTGTTTGTCATCAGGAAAAACAATTTGATATGTTTTAGGGTAAACTACATGAGAAATGGTTCAACTCTTCTGCTGTCAATGGGCAAATACAATAAAATTACGGTAACAACACTCTTCACTGTTGTGGGGGCCAAGGGGCCACGCCATTATCACTAGACTTTGACTGGGTTGTAGACTGGCATGTATCTGGAACTTCCCTTTCAGGGAATTGTAATTCAATTGATCTGAGAGGACGTGAGACCTCTTGATCTACTCTTCAGCTATAATTTTGAACTGTAAAAAATCTACATTGTGATCCCCATATTTTAGATAATCACAGGTGTTTTTTAACAGGTAGGGGGTTGAATATGTAATTGATAGTTGTAATTACCTATTACTGATCACATTTTGTCACATGGGACCCAGGCAAATCTGCTCTATTCTATTTCTCAACACAACAAAGTGGCTTCACTTTTTCATTATTATGAAAAATGCCTAAGTTGTAAAGCATATTAATTGTGAATATAATTGTCCAGTTCAGTATGACTTCAGTTGGGTATGATGAAGAAAATGTATTTCTGCATCACGTTTTGTTTTCAGTTCATATAGCCAGAAACTACTGAATTAAACTCATTAATAAATCATTGGTTTTACTGAACTTGTCCAGGGTGTACCCTGCCTTCACCCATAAGTAGCTGGGATAGGTTCCAGCAACCCTCATGACCCTAGTGAGGATAAAGCGGGTTCAGATGATGGATGGATGGTTTTATTGAACATAAATCAGCCGTTATAGTGATTATAGGGACTGACAAAGTTACTCCGCTCTGCTCTAACCTTCCTACTTAAAAGTCCTTTTGTACAGCAGTATTTGTTTTGTCAGTTTTAGCCTCTTTAGTAAAGAGGATATTAACTCTGGTCACATTCAAGTATGTACCTTAATGCACCTTAACACTGGATGCCGGCAGGTATAAAATGCAGAAGTGGAGAGGAGATAGTCAGTCTCAAGCCAAGACATGTAGAAACAAACTCACCAATAATGACCTACTCTGTCTGTAGAGACAAAGGACTTATTCCAAGACAAAACAATTCAGCAACATATTTTCAGGTGATTATAGTCTAATGAAAACAATGAATTAAAACAAATGAAAAAAAAAAAAAATAAAATCATATTCTATTTCTGCAATTACATCTCCTCTAATTCCTGTAAATCTTACACACTGGATCTTTAAATAAACTTTTTATTCTATATTTATCAATCTGACAATACACCCATGCAAAGAAAACCAAAGAAAACCTGCAAATAAACCATAACTGTGCAATTCAATGCTGTGTTTAAGATGATCAATGGCTACTTATGACCTCTGTATTAAACAGTTTACCAGGCTTTGATCTCTTTCAACCCTCTATATGTATTGTCCATAATCCATCCTCTCAAGTCAATTTGTGCTATGAAATCATTCTCTCACGTGCTTATGTCTGATAGTCATACTTCTGTGCTGCTAAATTCAAAAAAAGATTGCAAACTTTGCACTGGAATGAACCCTCCCTTGAATTTATTTCAGGCTATTTTGTGTGCATAAAAGGAGTGGGGCGTACTAGAGAGTGGATCACAGGTGTTTGAGCGATAGATATGGCGTTTTAACACATTTATGCACTTCACACACGTGCACACACACACACACACACACACACACACACACACACACACACACACACATTAATCTGTCGCCAAGGGCAACAGCTGGATCTTTTCCCATTCCAGGAGCTAGAGGTTGCTATGGAGAGCCATGTGGCGTTGTGCATATGCATACGTAAACATGCACTCACACTGCAACATTGGTAAATTCTATCTGTAGTCTGCATCAGCAGTGGCTCAGAGATACGTAACCAACACGTCTCTTGTTTTGTGTAAAAACGCTTACATCCCCTCCCTCATTCTCTTTGAAAATGCAGGTCTATTGTTTGTTTTTGATACTGCAATTTGCCTCAACAGAGATATCAGAACTGTAGGACAGTTATCAGTTATTATGTGATGTGTTTGGGAGCATGTGAACATTTCTGGCCCTTTGTTGTGCATTTGTGCATATTTGTGCTTTGTGACTGAATTGATTTGGAGCTCTTTGCCTATTTCAGCTAAATGTCAGACATGCAATCAAAAGGGACAACTGTGCCCGTCAAACACAGATTCCTGAATACATTATTTTCTTATTTGCACAAGACAATGTGTACAGGAGAAAATCTGTACATAATCATTTCGTTTTCTTTTTTTCTTTCTTTTTATAGATAACCACATTAAGGTTGTTTTTTTGAACATCAGCCCTCTGCACTGAAACTACATGACCCTGATCAAAACACAAAGTGTTTCTTGTGCCTTAATCCTACATTAAAAAAAACCACAATCTCCTAATAATTCTCAATCCATCAGATTACTGCAGAGATAGGTGTATGCCCTGCAGGATGCTCACATGAGACCATCTGGTTTCACATTACTCTATGTAGGAGACGCACACACACACACACACACACACACACACGCACACACACGCACACATACACACACACACACACACACACACACACACACACACACACACACACACACACACACACACACGTAGGCAACACAGCAGCCTGCCTGAATGCCAATCTCTTTATTATTGCTTTGATGTGCATGTGATGCAGCACTCCTGCAGGATGCACTTGCTCCAGTGTGGATTGGCTTTACTGGCATTACTACACACAGAATAATTATTTAGGTTTCCTCAGAGGCAAGAGGAAAAGGAGAAGTTGGTCTGTATATGTGTATGAACTGTATATATTTGAGGTGGACTGGCTTTGTAAATGTACAGATAAAGGTGTGTTTGCCTCAGTTGTGTTGCTGTGAATAAAGTTTGAAGGAATTTACAGGCATATGGTGAGATGTGTGGATGACTACATCTTACCATGCTAGTAATGTGATAATGGAAATCACAGCAAGGAATATCTATGTATAATTTTACTGTGTGCTCTCCAGGCTATCAATGCATCTTATGTCAGTGAAATGATGTGAAAATATGCATGTTCTAAAGTGCAATATATAATAAAAAAAGAGGAATAAGAGCCATCAAACTATTCTTTAGAGCTTTTGCATCAGGTCCAATTATAGAGTAACTGCTGTTTGAGGCTGAAATCAGCCAAGTGTACCATGTAAAAACATTAAAGATGGCAGTCGGTTGGATGTGTTCAAGTAAACACACAGTGCTTACACATATCATTAACTTTCAGTGCGACAAACAAAACAGTAACACCTAGGGGGTCTAAATACATAGTCAAATTTCAGCATATAAAATGGGCCTGTAAGCTGTAATTATCTGAATTCATACTCTTTTCTTTTCACTTCAGGTTAGCAGCTAATTTGAGATTCACATAGTAGCATCTATATAATGGATGCTCTAGTGATTGAACAGGAGGGAAGAAGAATATGGCGCCTGTGATTACAGACAACATACATACCTGTGTGTGAGGTCAAATCTGCAGTAACTGTCATTGTACATTTCAGGCCCTGCAGCATCATGATGAGTGGGACTGAGAAGTTGTTTTATTTACAAAGGCAACTGAAGAGCAGCAGTTCAGGAACTTATCGGGTTCAGTAGACTCACCGGAAGAGCATGTCCTACCACGTTCCCAGTGATGAGATGTGTCACAGTGATGTATTGCTCTATAAAGAGGGAACTGGTAACTCTGGAAAAAGATATGATGGTGCTGAGGATAAGGCTCTGGTTGGCAGCAGCACAACAAGGACCATCACATCTTAACCAAAGCTCTTTAAATCAGTCACATCTGTCCTTAAAATACTTTCTGAAGTCAAAAACCTGTATTAGTTAATATATTTTGTCAAATAGTAATAACAATATAACACACAACATTAGTATGGTCTCTCAGTGCCCAAAAAGTGACCTTTAATTGTACTTAACTAAATGGTGATTATTATTATTATTATTATTATTATTTTATTTTATTTTTTATTTAATTTTTTTTTTTTTTTTTTTTTTTTTTTTTTTAATATTACAAACTAAATAGATTTTTATGGTTATGACACCATATTCTTCAATGAATAACCTTACATGGGGTGATATTCTATCAGTCCACTGTGTTTTAGGGCACTTTCACACCTTCCTTTTTTCATTTGAACTGTTCAAATGAACATTGATCATTGATCCAACCCAAATCTGCAGTTGTGAAAACTCTATACCTTGATGTAGATCAGACAGCCAGTATTTGATTTGACAAAAAGAGGTACTCTACCCCAGGTCAACCCAAATCACAGTTAGGCTTATTTACAATGTGAATGCTTTTGGATTTTTTTTTTTTACAACATGACTCTCCCATTGTACAGTCTTGCCCCCATAACGTTCTGTTCTTAAAATGTCCACAAGCTTCTCAAAGCACTAAAACAAAAAAATACATTGACAAAAATTTATCATTTAATTATTGTTTTTTTATGTAGCTTTTACTTGTTACAGAACATTTTCATTTTCCTATTAATACTTAAACTTTTTAAGAGTGTCACAGTTTTGTTTTGTTTGAACATCTGTCGTATTCAACTTGTACGTTAAGAAGACTTGGTTTGTATGCTGATAGAGGACATGATATTATAACTTAAAAATATTTTTTTGGCTTTTTTATTAAATCTATTTGCATAAATAGGTCCCACATGTGTTTGACCTAGAGTCAGATAATGCGTAATTTTAAGTCCAACCCACTGTATGGGTGAGCCTGCCCACAGGAAATAAATGTAACACACATTTGACAATCTGGACTCACTCCTGTTGAGTCCTCAGTGCTGAGTAGATGCTTCACCGGTGACCAGAATAAACTCTGTAAATTGAAACAAGATGCATCCTGGACTTGTCTTTGGAGCTTCCAATTAACAAACATTAGATTCTAACAATGTCACACTGACCAGCTTTTCTAATTGACCTAATTTCTCCGCTTATTTCTTTTCAGTGGCAATAGCAGACAGAAGAGGTAGTGGTTCATTTTCAAATTCACTACATAACACAAACACCTATGGACCTATCATATTTAAAAAATACAAGTAAAAACATTTATTTGTGGCAGGGCACCTTTAACTTAAAACAAAAAAGAATTAGGCCTGTTTATTGCTTGTTTTTTCATAATTAAAAAAACTAAACAAAAACATCCCTCTCTGTGTTTCTCCCTGGTAATATAGGAAAATATAGAAAACAAGCATGATAAGATGAGGGCATATCTCCCCAACCCCAAAGGCCAAAATCATACCATATACAGATTTTGTAATCGTTTTCCCTGACTATTCCCTCTGACAACAGCTGAGTCGAGTTATATCAGGAATGACACCATGAATCAGTCAGCAATATAAATACAAAACTTCATTGTCATTGTAATAAATGGGAAAGATGTATGGACAACAAGCAGAACAGCAAAATGTACCAGTCCAATGTATATTTAATGGTTCAATCTAAATTTCCTGTAAGTTTGAATGTATGTTTTATGTTTTTTTGGTTTATGTTTTTTATGCCTGTAGATGGCAGATATGCTATGACCTGGAAACATGTCTAGAGTTGACCCCACCTTTACCCATGACCCTCTCAAGGACTAAGCAGCTTGCAAAATGAATGAATAAATGTCAACATACATCTGTATTGTGGTATCATCAAGTTTTCTGCTTCAAACAAAAACTCATGGCTGGTTATTGTGACAGTCAGTCAAAATAACACTGTCTTTTAATAGTCACGGCTGTGTCAGCTGATATTTATAGCTCTACACTATAGCTCTTTTTATTGCCTTGTAGAAAAAAAAGTAAAACCACAAATAACCTCCTTTTTCTGCAACTTAGCAAAGATAATAAAATTACACAATCATTTTATATCACTTCATAATTAAACTTACATGTTTTTTTTTCATTAAAAGCTGTGTCCATTGGTGAAAACAACAACAATGCTTCTAGCTTCTATCACTTTCTTTGATTCTAAAAGTTGTTTCTGAGTAGTTGTCATCCCATCTCATTACTTTCTGAGGCTTTTGTCAAAGGCCCCCTGGTGTTAAGGCGAAGACACACCAACCTGATTTTTGGCGGTCAGATGTCGTCGGGCAGTCTTGTGAGGTTAGTGACATGAGTCTGTTTGGTGTGTTCTGTGCGATTGGCCATCCTTAATGTCATCACCATTCTTTTTGGCTGATTCAACGTGTGTGTGTACTGCCACTACCAGTCATTCAGTCGGCCCAATCTGATTGGTGGAGGGATAGCCCTTGACTAGTGAATCAGTGAACGAGAAGATTACATGTGAATACAACTATGCCAAGGTACTTCACACTATTATTGTCCTCTATAATAGGTCATTCACTACTCATATTGCATCTGAATGAGTGCCAGTCAGTGTTGCCTATGGATTTAATTCATTCCATGAAGTGGACACTGTTAGCATAGTGCAATTTCTCCTTAGTTTTACCCTGTGTAGTGTTGCAACCTGTCCCGGTTTTACCAGAATTGTCCTTAAGTCTGTCCTGGAAAATTTCTAAATTCTCCCAGGACACTGAATGTTGCATTTTTTAATGGACTATGTCAATGCCGTTATGAATACACTGAGGGTTAGCAACATGTAGCACGCTGGTATAAGTCCATGCCTGTAGCAGAGCAACTCTGTTGTGCATGTGTGAGTGTGCCGTCTGTCGCATGGATGGGATGCACTTCACCTGTTGCTCTCAAAGGGGCAGCGACACACCCTGAATTATTGAAGTGAATACTAAGTCCATAACATTGCCTATCTCGTATCAATTCAACTGATGCTTGATATTGGAGGGCGTGTGAGAGAGGAGGACGAAATGCTTCCAAAATAAAACTAGTGAAATTTTACCATGTGTGAGTCACTGATAAAGAAAAATCAAGCCAAAAATGTTGGTTGGCTGAAGTTTCCAAGTCTTGGGTCAAATTGTGAAATTTGAGAAGTAACGAGAGCATGGTTTTAACTCAAAAGGAATATTAGTCTCAGAGCTACCAGATCCACTTCAAACACTGTCTGCACATTACAGTACATTCACTTTATAGGTTCTATCTAGTGGAACATTTATAAATCTATTGTATGAATGTACATAAATCAATATATATGTGTAATAACACTTTCTCATATACCTTGAAAACATCAGCAAACTAGCACTTTTGTCATTTTTTCCCCCAATTAATCTTATTGAAATACATAACATTTAGCACATTTAATCTCTCAAGCACATAATTTCTAAAAAATTGTAGACCAGTGTAGTCAGTGCATACAATCTGCAAAATACAATTCTGTCATGTCTGTCAGATGTCTAAGGGACATGTTTGTTCATGTAGGTGGGCTGTGGTATGTCATGTCATTGATATGTCCAGGTTTTTTGTCAGACACAGGTGGCAACCGTACGCCTGCGACATCTTTCTTCTTCCACAAGAAGAAGCCAGAGAGCTGACAATGCCAGTATCTTATTATTACTAGCCATCCATTCAACATGTACAACAACAACAACCCTTCTCAAGTACTCAACACTCTCGTCTGACAACAATGACTGACGACAGCGAGCTCTGTGTTTTGTTCTAGAGCAGGGGTCGGCAACCTTTAACACTCAAAGAGCCATTTCGACCCGGTTTCCATGGAAAAGATAACACTGGGAGCCACAAACACTTTTTGACATCTGAAATGAAGATGTTAGCCTATATATACCGTAAATTCCGGACTATAAGCCGCTACTTTTTTCCCACACTTTCAACACTGCGGGTTATACTCCGACGCGGCTTATACAACGATTTTACCGGTACCACGGCTTGGTGCCGCCGCGGCGCACCTCGGTGGTGCCGCGGGGCCAATGCTAGGTGCTGTTGCACCACAGTACCATGGCTCAGTGCCAGGTGCCCATGGCACCGCGGTGGTGCCTCGGCTCGAGGTGCCGGTGGTGCTGCGGCACCGGTGGCACCTAGTTGTGGCACCGCGGTGCCATGGCACCTGACACCGAGCAGTGGTACTGCGGTGCCACGGCACCTAGCGTTGGCCTGGAGGTGCTGCAGCACCTTGGTCGTGCCATGGCACCTGGCATCATTAAATGTTCTATTTTCTTCAGATATTTTTCTTTTCTTAGATTTCTCCATACTTGGCCTACCTGGGGTTGAAAGTCTCGATAAATGTATGGCATTTTGGCGGGCTGTCGGAGAGTGTGACGCATATTTGGAGCGACGAAAAATAATACTACTACTTTGTTCAGATATTGTGCAGTTTTGGTGTCGCAGGGCATTCCGTGCATGCCGGCTGCCACGTCAAGTGCTGTCAAACGTCTCTGAAGAAGGCGAATGCTGATCACCGAAATTGCACAAGGTCTGAAGAAAGAAGTTAAAAACTTTGACTTAATAAGAAGACATGATACATGTTTTTGAGACAAATAACATACACTTCAGTCGGACACTTATAATTTATTTTCCCAAGCCACGCAGAGCCGCAACATAAGGATGAAAGAGCCACATGCGGCTCCGGAGCTGCGGGTTGCCGACCCCTGGTCTAGAGAAATGTTCCGTCAATTTCCGGTTTTACGTCTCGCGCAAGTGCAGAACGTACATTCAAGTCGGTAGTCAATTTGGTGTGTTCTTCACACTTTTTTGAATGTGTCGGGGAGACAGAAGCCACCTGATCAGTCGGGCTACCTTTTCTGGTGACGATCGGCAGTCGGGTTGGTGTGTTTTCACCCTCAGCTTTCATTACCATGGGAGATCAGCAGGGTAATTTCCTATACATTGATGCCTTTGGCATAGCTTCATAGCTCTTTATTCTCAACATGAATGATCATTTCAGGTCACTTTTTAATATTTCAAAGTAGAAAAACTACATGCAACTCCTTTAACATTGCTTTTTAAAGCTGAAGGGACAAAACATCTTGTTTTCACTACACATGATTGCCTAAACTGTCACTGACTTCTTGTCTCAGCCAAATAATGAATTTCATTTGTTTGAGTCACTGCACAGACAGAAAAACTAGCATTTGGAATTAAATTATGCATTCCAATTGTTAAGTTAACAAATTTAGCGTGTAGGGGCTTTGTTTGTTTTGAGGATTTTCTTGTGTGCAAAGTGGATTTGAGCAGAGTCATTTCATTGCAAGTCTCTGTCATCAGTTATTATGTCTGCATGGACAGAAACCTCTAACTAGCTATTATAAGCTCATCTCCAAACAAGATATCAACACCCGCTGGACCCAAATTCTCATTCTGCTCGGGTTTTCCCCTGAGTTGTGGTCTGAAAAGGCCAGGAGTTATTTCCATATTTATTGTGCTGCCTCAGTCCCAGATGAATAAATCAAAGGCATAGCTAATGGCCTTCTACAGATTCCTTAATAAATCTCTGCTTTAATGTGCATCATTAAGTACTTGCTAGTGTGTGAGGTGGCTCAAAATACCACAAGTACTTTGTTTTCATTTACTAAACAGTCATTTCTAACTCTGCTTGTTCAATAAGTCCTTCTCTCTTTCACTTTTTGTCCTATCAGTGTCCGTTTTTGCTGTGTCTTGAGAGGCAGTCTTAGGGTCTTAATCAAGGTACTCTCCCTGATTAAAACCTGCATACTAAGCCAATTAGGATACCCTCAGGTGGGCAATTAGGGAAGTGAATGCGAAGTACTGAGCCGAAGTGGGTCAGACAAGGCTACAGGTCGGGGATGCAATCTCCTTTGATTAGGAGACTGCTTTGACATCAGCCCCAAAATCTCACCAACAGTCATTAACAAAGCTCCGCTAAAAATATCTGGTTGTTTTTTCTCCTAAAAGTGACAACAAAATGCTGTGTGAGTTTCAAAATGTAACACATTCATGTTCAGGAACCTTTCACTATGTCAGCTATTTGTAAAGTAACTATTGAATGATTTTCAGTTGAAACCTAAAGGTGCAGTCAGAAAAAAAATCTATATAATAAATCCATATTACATCCTTAATGAAATGGTATGAATAGTACTGAGTATAGAAACAAGAGCCAATAGCCAAGTTCAATAAGATGTATTTACTATCCTTTAATCATAATCTGTCCATGCAGTTCTTTCAAGAACAGGAAGTTACGGACAAAACTGTTTTGTGACATCATAACAACCTTTGACCTTTGGCCATGAAAATCTTCTCAGTTCAGTGTTGTGTCATATTGAGTGTTTGTGCCCAATCTCGCAACATCCTGTCAGTCCTTTCCTAACATCTTACATTATAAGAATAATGGATAGACATGGGATAACAGCACTTTGACCTTTGACCAATAAAATACTTTCAGTTCATCCTTGAATTTTGTTTCTTTTTGTCAAAATGTGCAAAACTGACCAATGGACAAACTGACAGACCAGTGAACACACGCTCTTATGAAGATGTACTTTGGATGCATCTAAAAGCAACGAAATTCACTATAGCTACTGTAACATAATATAGGTCAATTTGTGCAATATCGGATAATAATTTGTCCACTTCAAATGTAGACATACATTACCAGACAAAAGTTTTAGAACACCCCAGTTTTTCCAGTTTTGTATTGAAATTCAAGCAGTTCAAGTCTAATGAACAGCTTGAAATGGTACAAAGGTGGGCGGTGAACTGCCAGAGGTTAAAAAAAAAAAAAAAAGGTAAGGTTAAACAAAACTGAAATATAATGTACATTTCAGAATAATACAAAAAGGCCTTTTTCAGTGAACAAGAAATGGGTTAACAACTTAAAGCAGTTCTGCTGCAATGGAGATTGATCAAGCCTCGAAAGTTGGTGCTACCAATTCCTACAGGTGTCCCAATGTTTATGAACTACTTACAACCCCCTCTGTCTGCACAAAAGTAGTGTTGGAACACACTTTGGTACCATACCATTGTGAGCATTATTTGAACAGTATTGTACTACAGAAAGTAGTGTGTTACTGTAAAAATGGCGAGGAAAAGGCAATTAACGATAGAAGAGAGACAGACCATCATAACACTTAAAAATGTAGGTCTTTCCTACAAAGAAATTGCCTAGAAAGTCAAGGTGTCAGTAAGTCCAGTTTCCTTCACCATCAAAAGACACTCAGAAACTGGAGGAAATGCTGACAGGAAGAGGTTTGGCAGACCCAAAGCCACAACAGAATCAGAAGACAAGTTTCTGAGAGTCAACAGCTTGTGTGATAGGCGACTCACAGGACAACAGCTTCAAGCACAGCTCAATAGTGGTCGTAGTAAGCAAGTCTCAGTTTCAACTGTGAAGAGAAGACTTCCAGTTGCAGGTTTGATGGGTCGAGTTGCAGCCAGAAAGCCATTGCTGAGACTTCAGAATAAGAAAAGAGGCTTGCCTGGGCCATGAAACACCACCAGTGGACTACTGAAGACTGGAAGAAGGTGTTATGGACTGATGAATCCAAATTTGAAATCTTCGGTTCATCCCGCAGGACGAATGTACACCGTCCAGTAGGTGAAAGGATGGTTCCTCAGTGTGTGACATCAACTGTCAAACATGGAGAAGAAAGTGTGATGGTCTGGGGCTGTTTTGCTGGATCCACGGCCGGTGACTTGTACAGAGTGAAAGGCATTCTGAACCAAAACGGCTACCACAGCATTCTGTAGCGCCATGCAGTACCCTCTGGGATGTGCCTAGTTGGTCAGGGGTTCATCCTACAGCAAAACAAAAGTCCAAGCTATGCCAGAACTACCTTTAGAAAAAAGAACAAGATGGTACGCTTGAAAACACTGAGTGGTCAGCACAGTCTCCAGACTTAAACCCCATCGAGCTGGTTTAGGATGAACTGGACAGAAGAGTGAAAGCAAAGCAACCTTCAAGTGCTACACATTTATGGGAACTTCTGCAACAGAGCTGGGAAGAACTTTCTGTAGAATATTTGATTTCCATTGTAGAAAGAATGCCACGAGTGTGTTCAACTGTTATGTCTGCCAAAGGTGGCTACTTTGATGAGTCAAAAATTTAGAATACATTTTGGTTTCTAAATTGATTCCATGATTTCTTTTTTAACTTCAGTTGTTTATTTGTTCTATGCTTTAATTTCAGAGTTCACTGAGACATTAAACTGCATCAGTTTCAATGAAATTCTGGAAAAATTGGGGTGTTCTAAAACTTTTGACTGGTAGTGTATAATGAAAATATTTATTTTCTTCATTTTCTGTTATAAATGGGTGTTGGAGCTCTGGAAATTATTCTTAATAATCTAACTAAAGGGGATGATACCCCACTCTGTTTCACCATTGATGAAAACACATGGGCTAACCTACAGCCAATGGAAGCAGATCTCCATCCTCATTCAATGTTCTGCTGATGTTTACAACAATTACTGCAATGCAGATTTCTTAACCACAGCAGCAGAGATTTGTAACAGGATTAATGAGCCTGGCTACGGTTTATCTTTTGTTTTCTATAACACAAAGAAGAAAAAAAAACATGCATGTGACAGACTGTAATGACACCTCAAGCTTTCACTCATCTCAAAAAAATCTAATTGTTCATTTTTAATCTTTTCAGTTGGTGTCGTGATTTTATCTTATCAGCTGGTGTCTGGTCTGTGGATAAGATGTTAAAGATTCTGATAAACTCATGATATTTTCACTGTAGTTTGTTCTGGGAACTGAACCACTTGACCTATAGGTTCTATTCAAACAGAACAGCCTCTGGTCTTCCTTTGAGAATCCCAAGGCTATGATGTGTTTACACAAAGACTGGAATCTTACTGTTTTAGGTACTTCATCTTTAGTGATCAAAACACCCACTCAATTGTTCTATATTCCCCATTTTACACCCTATCGACACCTGGCTTCACAATTTGACCTGGAAATTGAGCTGCCATCTTGAAAGGTGTCTCAATGCCCTAAAATGCCCATGGAGAACAGAGGACAAAAGAGACTGGCTGAAGGGGCCATGACCGTTGATACACAGATATATGCTCAATCCCAGCTTTGTATAAGGCTTTTAAGAAATTGGACCCATGACATGTAAAAGGAGGCATGGCAAACCACATCAGGAGCAGGACTTTAATAATGAACGTTTTCTTCAATATGAGGTTGGATTATTTTTTTTAATTGATCAAATGTGTGATCAAACTTGTGTTAAATAAAAAAAGGTATGACATTCCCACATCACCTACTGAGACATTATGCTACATTGTCAATTCAATTAGAAGTTTACATAAACATAGATTGCAAAATACATCTGTACATGTTAGTTACGTAAAGAGCCAGATGATGCAGCTGTTCCATGCATCATGTTTAACAACATCTATTTAAAATGATGGCTCTAAGGAAATCATATCTCATGTTTCTTTAAAGCCTGTTTCTTCATGAGAGGTGGTGGGTGGGAGGAACTGAGATGTGAGGTAAGGATTGGAGGAGCTACTCCTTGAGAATTGAGATGAGGGTATTGCCTCTTTTTAAGCAGCTCTTGCGTCTGCCCACTGGACACACCAGAACCATCTTGTGCGCCCCATGCCAGGGTTTCCACATGATAGTATCGTATCCATAGCACCAACGGGAAAAGGGTATGGACAACAGCAGATCAATTACATTTCGAGCAGCTCAGCTTTGAGCTGAAACTTTAAATTCTGTGACACTAGGGATAGGTGCTGTTAAGATTATATCAATACTACTACTATTACCAATATTGCTTATTAATCTGGTATTTCAAAGGTATTCTTACCAGTTCTTTTTTTTATTTCAGGGTTAGGGTAATACATAGGAAATCCATTTTTTTTAATTTGTCTTTCTCTAGGTACTGTTAGGAAAACTGATAATGATTCTTATGAAACTATTTTCACACTTTGTTCTGGGAACTGAACCACTTGACCTATAGGTTCCATTTAAACAGAGCAGTCTACGGTCTTCCTTTACTCTTAGGAAAACTGATGATGTTGGTGCTTATTGATACTGAGGTCTGTTTAATACTGGTTTTTGGTTGTGTATAAGGCATAGATTAACTAATTAAAAAAGGGTTCAACATGTCCCCTCTAAACTGCTTGCTATCAGTTAAAATGATCAGTTCAATCAGGTTGAGGAAATATTGTCCATATTGTGATGATGATAATTTCCCCTTTTTGTTTTCATTATTTCAACATGAGTCTGCACCCAGGAAATTGATGTTTTATGTTTCCAATCATAGTTTGACATGGTTGGACATTCATCCTCTTTGTTGTTTCCTTTTCTTTTTTCCACAGGGGGTGCAAGAAACCAGCACAGAGCAGAGACTTGTTGTAAATGATGGTGTCTTGCTTTCTAAAGGGGGAAAAAAAGCTGGCCACAAAAACCTGGATGGTCGGTCATTTGGCTGGCTGTAGTCAGACAGGAGCATTGTACTGCTTTTGAAATGGGCTGCTTGGCTGTGCATTGTTCATGTGGGAGAGAATTGGCCTTTGAATGGTGTTTGAGTTGACAGTTGGAGGTCCTATTTCTGTGTGCATGCTTTCATCATGTTCTATCTTCCCCTTTTACCCCCACCTCAGTGTCTCTCTCCTCCCTTTTCCTCCCAAAAGCTTTATCATTTTCAAACACACGAACCCTTTGTGCCGCCATCATCATGATAGTTATGTGTAGGAGGCTCATAACGGAGCATCTACATCAGTGTTTTTCAACCTTGGGTTCGGGACCCCATGTGGGGTCGCCTGGAATTCAAATAGGGTCACCTGAACTTTCTATTTATTGATTAAAAAAAAATAAAAATGTACTAATAAAAAACATATGGTGAGTTGAAAGAGACAATCACAATACATAAAAGACATGACAAACTCTGAAGCTGAAACTGAAGCACTGTGGTACTGTTTATCTTTAAAATGTTCATTGTGGCTGGTTTCAGATGCTGCAGCTCTTTCATAATTCATAGTTTAAGTTATTGTTTGTTCAGTATTAATAGTCAGCCTTGTAAATACAAGCTGGACTGACTGTACATATCCTGGCCAAGGAAAATAAAATTTTCACTCTGTGCAGTAATCTCAACCTGGCTTTTCTGCCTCCGTCCATAATAATATACATTATATAGCCTAAATGTTGTCTAAAATTAGCATTTTTTTTTGCAACATAGTATAGCAAACTATTACATGATCAAAAACAAATTAATTTCAGCAAAAAAAAAAAAAAAAGTCTCAGTTGCCAGAAATTTGTGATGTTAAAATGGGGTAATGAACCAAAAGAGGTTGGGAACCACTGGTCTACATGAACAAGACATTTTCAGGGGAAACAGTGAGATGAGAGAAACACTGAAGTATATGGGTGATCGGCTGGGTAAGGGTCAAATGAATCATTTTAATGTCAGATACCTTATTTCTAATGCTAGGCTCTGGGTGCACATACAGACCCAGCTTGTGGCATTGCTGGGAGAAAATAACACATGGCAGGCACAGTTTCTTCCACCTCCTCCTCCACCTTCACCACCATCACTGAGAGAAAAAGTTTGAATGCAGAAACAGAGCCTCAACTTCTCTTTTCAATAATTCAAGAACTGGACAAAAAAGGAAAAAATATTGAAGACAGACACTCCTGGCAAAATGTTCTCTCCAGTCTCCTGCTGGAAGCTGGTGCAGGCCAAGGTATGAGTGGAGATGATTCTCTGGAGAGAGTGCAGCTCTGAAGAAGGAATATGTTGGGAAAAAAAAGGTATTACTACAGCCACTGAGCAAGCATCCACTGTGTGATCTATTCAAAGAACTGGCTCATTCAAGGATATTAATGTAAATGGAAAATCACTTCCATCCAGTTCCACGCATTCGCTTCAGCTTCCCCCTTTTTTCTGGCTGCATATACTCTCAGAGCATCTCAAGAGTATTTCTTCTGATGTATTCAACGTGATTTAATTAAGGATAATCATACTTCCATCAAGCTTAAAACAGAGGTTTGTGTTTTCTCTGCCAAAAAAGTTAACTAA
Organism: Sphaeramia orbicularis; assembly: GCF_902148855.1. Taxonomy (NCBI): domain Eukaryota; kingdom Metazoa; phylum Chordata; class Actinopteri; order Kurtiformes; family Apogonidae; genus Sphaeramia; species Sphaeramia orbicularis. Next base: position 38,681,746 of record NC_043975.1, on the reverse strand, counting down.
AGTTTTTCTTTATAGTATGGTTGTTTTTTGCAGCATTGGCTGAAATATTCTGGGCAGCACATCCTCCAGCAAGATAAATAAACATTTAACATTACCTATGAAATGCCTTTTATGTAATAGCTGGGCATGATACCAGTTTATGGGTGTTACACACTTACAAAGACACTGAAAGCCTCCGAAATTTGGCTTGAAACAGTAAAATTATATAATCAGGCTGCGATTGGTCAAAAACCCAGAGGGGGGAGTGTTTTTTTTTGTCGGGGGGGTGGTGGGCATTATCGCTGTGATTATACGTGGGGTGCGGTCCATAACTAATGTAACTAATGCTGGCATGAAACAAAAGTGAAACTTTGCATACTTTCAACATCCAACCCCCAGGCTCTATTCCTCTATTATACAGTGGATCTTAACAAAATTTTCACAACTTCCAACAAATCACACCCTGTATATAATAATATATCACAAAAATTCTTGTAGCAGATCTTATGTTGATTGAGATTGCATATTCAATCAATTAGTGGCCTTGATCATGTCAATACATTTCCTGCCTAACCAAGCCCAAGTCACACCTAGTACTTAACCGTTCAGTGTTTACACTTATATAGCTACATAAGACCCTGCATTGCACAGTTTGGAAGCTATGTATTTAGGTTTACAGAGGTTTTAAACAACACTTTTCACAAAGTGAAATGTATTAGTTTGAACATTGTTTTGTCTGTTTTGTGACTGTACCTGGTCTTTTGTCATCATTAACTAGCTCCATTTCTGATTAAACACCTATTTAAGCTGCCTGCATTCATTCTAACAGTCTGTACACAAGCATCTATGTAGCGTAGAGGACTTGGGTCAGTTTGTCTAAGAACGTAATCCAAAACTCATCAATGTCTTTCCTACAGTGATAATAGTATACAGTTAGCACAAACCTACAGCAAGCTTAGAAAAGGAGGTGGTTAACATCAACAAATGATTAGCTCCCTGCACAGCACAGACAAAAACACAAATAGCGAACAGACATATTTGCATATTCAGTACAAAAGACTGTCAGGAGTGAAAGAACTGGCTTATTCCTTTTATCAAACAGGGAAAGCGGTATTTTTCCAGACAGCACAAAGAAAAGGTTATAATTTCCCCTTATTAATTTCCAAGTCAGGACTTCTTACCCATTAGGTGGTGTATCTTTTTGGACTCACAAAAAGTAGGATTTATTATCACTGCAATCAGCATTATCGCTGTGATTAGAATTATGATCAAATGCTCCCGTGCTCTTCGTTATCACCATCAGTATCAGTATTATCACTATAAATTCTTCATCTTCTTATCCTCCACCCTGCCCTCTTCCTGATTGCCATCTTTACATATATCATTACATTTTCATGTCATCATGCAATCAAGTGACAGCTGCGTGTAGATAGCCTCAAAGTCACTGTTATCCTCCAGATCAAAGGTGCCACCAGGGACTGAAGGTCGGCGACTGATGTTTGTGGCCCTCACTGAGTTTAAACCCAATTCATTGTGCAAAAGACACAGTTGACAGCAACAACACATCACACCCCAGTCATTGCGTTGCATTTCATCATGCATGTGCTTTGTTGGTGTCAGTTGAATTGCCGCAGACTTGCAGATAGATTTTAACAGCTGAAATGAGAATGGTTGACTGATTGGTTATGCGTGTGTTGTTGATTCTTGCACCGTCAATTACGGAGCACGGCGGGCGTCTCTGGCTCAGGATGGTGCCTCCGGCTAGAGAGTCTCATCACACTCTATTAATTGACAGCAACTGCAGACTCATTTTAACTGTTATTATATTTTACTGCCAGCAAGTAAAGTATAATTGCAGTATGCTGAAAATCTTCTTTCACAACATATTTTTTATGTTTCCAACACTGTAAATCCAAGTATAAAAACCCTGTTTCTGTATTGGACTAACACTTCTAAGTCAAAGTAGGAGGAGCTATACTGCAGACTTACAGATACTGTTCAGGTGAATGTGTATGATCTTGTTATAGCTTCATTGCCTCAAGATCTCTGTATTTCTGCATTTAGAGAAGACTTTTATGGTAGTTTACCTGTTGTTGGTTGCACTGTACTGTACAACAACACTGCAAAAATCTAAATCTTACCAAGTGTATTTTATTCATTTCTAGTCAAAGTATCTCATCACACTTAAAATAAGACATAATCATCTAATGAGTAACTTTCCAGTGAGATATATAATATGTAATTCAAGATTTTTTTTGCTTAATTCAAGCAAAAAAAATCTGCCAGTGGAACAAGTGAAAATTATCTTAGTAAGATTTCTTGAAATAACATTTTCAAGATCTATAATAAGTTCTTATATCTCACTGAACAGTTACTCCCTAAGTGACTATGTCTTATTTTAAGTGTGATGAGATATTTTGACTAGAAATTAGAAAAATACACCAGGTAAGATTTTGATTTTTTTCCAATGAACATCACCAGAATTGATCCTGTGAGCAAGGTTTTCTAGTTATGAAGGAAACAAGACACAGGTGTAGGTTATGATCTTGAGGCTGTGACACCTTTATGAGGGGGAAAGTCCTGAGGGTGTGTTTGAGGAGGGCTGGAGGTCTGAGGTGAAGGAGTGAAGTGGAGAAGTGTCTGAGAAAATTACTGAAAAGTAACTAACAGTTTATGCTCGAATGAGTTGTCCAAACACTTCACTCAGTTGTGACTAGCTTTTTCACTACATGACTGGATTTCGTTCACAAAATTCAGTTGTGATTGTGGATTATGATCAATTTAGTAATGATATTTAGAGAAGATAAAAGCAGATGGATGATTAACCAACAGTTATCACCTTCCTCATTTTTCTCCTTTTTGCTTTTGTCATAAATATTGACATGAACGTCAAGCTTTCTTTTTAAACCTATTTTCTTTAAAAATCAGTAATTCTAGTGTCAAGTTTAACATTTGCCATATATGTGTGCGTGTTAGAGCTGCACAGTATATCGTTTGAGCATCGTCATCACAATGTACATGTACACAATAGTCACATCGCAGGTCCTACATAGTAGGAGGCAAATGAACTCAATGTGTTCTCATCTAATTTCAAGGGTATGCGACACACACTGTGCGCACCGATCCACCAATCACAATTGTTCTTAATCAGTTTGGAGTGAGTCGCTGGTAACAACATTGAAAAATAAGCAAGGAACCAGAGAAAATCACCATAAACGAAGACTTGGTGCCAAAAAGAAAAGCAAAGTCAGTTATCTGGAGTTATTTCGGCTACAAGAAGGATGATATTGAAACACGTGTTCTATGTTGACAGTGTGTTGCACCTGCTGCCACAACAAGAGGTAACACAACTAATTTGTTTGACCATTTATGTCAGCACCACACAGCTATTATATACTCCTCAGTATTTTTTCATATCGCAAAAATAATTGCAGGGTTAAAAAAAATCGCAGTGTCAGTTTTTTTCCAATATTGTGCAGCCCTAGTGTGTGTACATATTTTTATATCTGTATTTTGCATTTCAGATTAGTCATCTGGTTCCACTTGATGTTACTGAGGAAAACAGGCTTTGCCACATATGGGCAAAATACCATGGATATGGTTCACCCGCTTTGTAGTTAGGCCTCCTTGAATTCCTTTTTTAGCACCTTTCCCAACAAGATGGAAGAATATGTCATATGTCAACGCTGATAAAAATGATCACACTTGTTATGTTCTTACACTAGTCACAAAAACACCTGTGTTCAAAAAGAGGAAGCTACTGTACTGTATTTAGCCTCCGGTCTTTGCTGGAATGATTCACCCGTGTCTTCTGTAGGTGTCAGAGCCAACTTGCTAGGGTCATGTGGGTTACATTTCACAGGTTAACCTGATAACCCGCCAACAACCCTCTCAGGATTTGCTGTCACATTCAATTACCCCACCTGAGTGGCCGTGTGTTTGTATGTGAAAGCAAAAAAGAGAGAAAGTGAGACATGGCAAGAAAGAAAAAGAGGATTTAGCACCAAAAGGAAAGAAACTGATGGTTGTTTGTATGCATGTATGTCTCTTGACTTGTCTCTCATTGCTCTGAGTCATAAGTGAGTTTGCTAATTCATGTGCACCCGTGGCAACATGAATCACATCCCGGTGGTGTGTGAAAATGCTGTCAGAAAGTTAATGTGATCTTCTCTGGTACCTTTGAAGTCGCTCATGTCATCTTCATCACTTGGAGATTGATCATTATTCATCTGAGTGTTTGACCTGCACTGGGTTACGAACACCAACTTCCCCATGTCACATCTCTGTTATCAAAGACTTTAGTGCAGAGGATTGATCAGGGGCACTTCTGATAGTCTGTGACAGTGAAGGATATTCACTTGTTGTAATACCCATGAAATGGTGACAAGAAACCCTTTAAAATGTTCGTGTCAACCAAAATTTAGCAAACAATGCTTAATAAATTGTGTCATGGAAAAATTGTTTGTTTTACTTTCATATAAGTTTGCTTTGCTTTGACATTTCTTCTCTCAGCATAAAAAAGTAACTCCTTCCAAAGAGCTGCCAGTCCTGCCCAAGGTTTAGCAATGGGACGAGTTGAATTTTTTAGAACAGATTTTTTTTTTTTTTTTTTCTTCAGGGTGCAAAGCAGTCACACTTTTATTATCAAAGTTAATAAATTACATGGTCAAAATATGAGCAAGCAAAAGACAAAGTAACATTGAAAGTGGAACAAGTGGAACAGCTATTTTGACACTGAACGGCATTGTGGAAAAATCCATGAAAAGTCCTGAGATCCTTGGTGCTGAATGTTTTATCAATGTCCATAGATGCAGGATACATTGAAATGTAAGATCAGGAATTTTCATTTCATTCTGAAACTGGATAAACACTTATGCTTTTAAAGGACCACCATCCTAACCAAATCACAAAAAAAAAAAAAAAAAAACCACAAACAAAAACAGGTTCAGTGTATGATATGACAAAATACACTGAACTATACATACATCATATCAGCTGTAAAAACCAAATGAATACATATCCTACTCATGACTATCTGTCATTATGAAACTCAGTTATTCAGATGTTAACTATTCAGGATTATATTTACTCCCCACATGCTTTAGAGCTTTTAGACAGCCACATCACTGTATCAGACGGTTGCTAGGGGATACATTGTTACTTAGCTAGCGACAGAACATATTTATCTTCATCATATGATGAGTTGTGAGCAGTGTTGTGCAAGTTACTTCCAAACTGTAATACATTACAGATTACTTGTTACTGTTATTTAAAAGTAATTCCTTACCTTAATATTACTATCTCAGAATTGTAATGCGTTACATGACTCCTGTATTACTTTTGAGTTACATACAGACTCTCGTCACAAATAGTTGAACGTTTTACATGCTCAAACAGGGGGCATGGTGCCAAGGATGATGGTAGATAAATCTGCAATTGATAAAGAATTCTAACTAGTCATAGAAACATTAACTTACCTTGTCATTGCTGATCACAAGGATCATGCTAACAAGCTTCTTGAAAGCAGGGTTAGGGTTAGTAATGAGCATATGTCCATATCATGAATGTGCTGTCTTCTGCCATCTTCACTCGTAGCTTCTGTTTTGGTCCATATTCCGAATTATCAATATACAAAGCTTGTGTAAATGAAATAAAGAATGAATGAAATAATAGCGGGTGAACGGAATGTGGAAATGCTGCGGGTGTAGTCCACCATTCAGCGTTCTCCAGCACACAGCCCCGCCCCTAAGAATTCCTGGTAATCAGACAAGTACTACCTCCCTACCAGGAACTTCTTTGGGGAAAGTTTGGGGCTGAGGGAAAGTTATTTGCCCGGGTAATTTTCGGTGCAAATGCACTGGAGCTTTTCAAAGTTCAGGGTAATGCTCAAAGTTCCTGCAAAAGTTCCTGTGGTGGAAAAGGGCTTATTGGCTGAACACCAACAGGAAATAGAACTGTCCTGCCACATTTTTGATTCCTTACACTGCAAAAAGCGATTTCTTAGAAAGTGAAAAAAGCCTTATTTCTGGAACATTTGTCATATTTTTCATCTAAATTGAAAAAAAAAGCTTGCCCAGAAATTAGTAACAAGGTATTGCCATAATTAGCAAATTATCTCAGCAAAGGATCCAGATTGCTTTCCTTATTTTAACACTGAAACCACTTGCACAACTTCTCAAATTAAGAATCTTAAGAAATGACAGCAACTACTTTTTTTAAACCATCTAATGTTATTTACAGGCTTAAAACAGGACAAAAATGATAACACAGTTTAATATGACCCTTGACTAAATTGAAAAATGACTGAAAAATTCCTACGGCCAGTAGGAATGTTGTAGAGACATTAATCAAAAGCTGAATTTTTTGTCTCATTTACCCCATGTTAAATTTCTGTCACTAACATGTTTGACAAACTCCACGTTCCTCCAATCACTGCTTGTTCAGTTCAGATTTTTTTCCATATACAGTGTGGGGAAGCAAAATTTACAATATTTTAGGCAGGGATTGAAAGACAGTGTATGACCGATTAGATTATTGAAAGTCATGAGAATTTATTTGCCACAAGAAAATTTACATAATAGAAAATGTTTTTATTCTATGTGTCCTCCTTCTTTCTCAATAACTGCCTTCACACACTTCCTGAAACTTGCACAAGTGTTCCTCAAATATTTGGGTGACAACTTCTCCCATTCTTCTTTAATAGTATCTTCCAGACTTTCTCGTAATAGTTTTGCTCATAGTCATTCTCTTCTTTCCATTATAAACAGTCTTTATGGACACTCCAACTATTTTTGAAATCTCCTTTGGTGTGACGAGTGCATTCAGCAAATCACACACTCTTTGACGTTTGCTTTCCTGATTACTCATATGGGCAAAAGTTTCTGAAAAGGTATGGATAATAGTGTCAGGTATGATTATGACATCAATATCTGTTTGGTTTCAAAACAATTGACGTAGTGCCTGCTGAGAATAAACAACTAAATGTTCATTGTAAATTTTGCTTCCCCACCCTGTATATATTTTTTTCCATTTTCCATCAATATGTTCACAAGACTCACTTGCAAGAATGTTGGAGATACGATGTACAGTTATGGATTAATATCAGTTTGATTGAGAGGTGGTTTATTAGTCCATTTCACAAGGACACCCATTTTTCCTCCATAAGGAGGAGCTAATTGGTCACATGACCCCACAGTGTCTGTTTAGCTCAGTAGGTAACACATCAAACTCCAATATGAAAGACCCTGGATCGATTCACAGTTGAAGTGATTATTTTTTAGCTCAATCAAGAGAATCAAATGCTTATTTAAAAGGAGTGATATTTTGCTTTTTTTTTTTTTTTTTTTTTAATGGAATTATGTATTTTAAAACATTTTCCTGTGGTCTACATAAACTGTAAATGCTATGCTTGGGTCTGAATTCTTCATTAATTCAACTCCACAGGTCCATCTTCAACCTTATTTCTGAGTAATGATACCAGAAAGGTTGTTTTGAGTGCTGGTCCTTTAAATGCACATGAGCTATTTCATGCCCCACCCCCTCCAGGTCGTTGACTGTGCTGCTCTGTCCTGTTCAACCAACAACTGAACATTTTAGGTAATCGGCTTGAAGTGTGGACATATTTTCAGTATGGACTACAACCGTTGCTGCTGACAAACAATTATGGCGTATTTGGAGAAATGTTTGAAGTCTTGACCTTATATGTGCAAATGCCATGACATAACTAGTTATAGATGAGACAAATTAAGCAGGGATTGAAACGGGTTGTAGAAATCCACTTGATTTTTGCCAAAATGAATATAAAGATAGCTTTGCAGCACCTGGAGGGTTCAAATTCAAACTTTATAGACTATTAGGGTCCAAATACACAAATAAATGTACCAAAGACTAATAAAAGTGGGTTTAGCAAAATATGACCCCTTTAAGAATTTGTTCCTACTTGTTCTTCTTGTTTTAAGACTTAAATTCTTATAGCCAGCTTAGTCAGAGACTAAAATTTCTCATTTAAAATAATTCTGTCTTAAATGAGTATGATTTTATTTCTTGTACCAATCAGTTTGTTAAAATTCTAGCATTTTTGTCTAGTTTTAAAGCACATTATTGCTCTTTAACTAGATACTTTTTTTTTTTGATTGTTTTAAGAATTCTAGCCAAGAATATTTTTCTTACCCCATTGGCAGATTTATTTTGCTCAAAATAAGCCAATTTGACCAGATTCAGGAATATTAAGCTTATTTCTAGCAGGGCATTTTTTGCAGTGTAAGGTCTCACAGTCTTGCTGTTCTTTTGTTGTTGTTTTTTTTTTTATGTGAGCAATTAAGTTATTGGCGAAAAGTATGTTGTAACACAAGCGCTATTGAACATGTACTGAGTGAAATATTACTGAAAATGGATTAGTAATGGCGTGTTATGGCAAAAAGTAATTCGCTACTCTAATGCATTTCTTTTGTAACATGTTTCTCCCAACACTTGTTGTGAGTGGCATGGGGCTGGTAAATGTAGCCTGAGCAATTGAAATTCAGAACCAGATCTAAAAACATCTGGATTGTGCTTGATTTGAGCCTGTGATCTGTTCTGTTTTTCTGTTTTGCACCTGTTTTTGTGCTAATGATATGCTGGCGTCAACCTGGTATTGATGTTTGTAAGGATAACTTGCTTTACTATCCCCATAGGGAAATTTATGTTTTGCATTTTACCCATCCTAATATACACACAGCACCTAGCATTAATACGTAGCACACATTAGCTGCCACTGAAGACATTCAGGGACCAACTGCAGATCTTCATTAGCCTGAGAACACTGAATTAACTGGAGGAAAATTGTGCAGCAGGAAGGTAGCTTTGTAGGAATTTGTAGTGTTTTGGGTGTTTCTCCACATTTCAGGAACATAAAAATCTAGAATGAAAACAGCAAAAAGTATTTCTAAGCAGACAAATACAAACAACTCTCCACAATCAAACCAATGTTCATGATTCTGTAATATTTTGCACTGATTAAAAATATAGTGCAATGTCTCAGGTATTAACGTAATATAGGCAAATCTGAAACATGTTTGATCAATATCTGACACTTACAATAATGTTCTGTGTCACTGGATGCAGTAACTGGGATTTCACACAGACATTAGTACTAATGTTCTGTTTGGTGTCACAGCTGGATGTGTGTTACAATGGCACAGAGCCGTTAGGATTTTGTGTGCTGCAAATGTTACATTCTGGGATGAGAAGGATATATGGACTTGTAAGAAAGCAGTCAAATCATCCATGCTTTTTGTATTTAAGTACCGGAAACTCTGCAATAACATGTATACTGACCTGATCTATCCAATAACTGAATTCAGATTTTGCACCTTACATCAATAAAGAATAATTCATAAAGCTTGATGATTTGGAGAAATAGAGATAAAAATAGAGATAGTAAGTCAATGGTGAGTTTGTGCACAGCCAGCACCAGCTTTCAGCAGATGCTAATTACTGCATGAACATTTTCCACTGGCCTTTTGTAGATGTTTTTTTTTTTTTTTTTACATGAAGGCTTATTTGCATATTTTTGTGACGAATGAATATTATAATAGAATAGAATAGAATAGAATAGATCTTTAATGTCACAAGAACAATGAAATTTAAACAATGAATATTACATCATTTGTATATCATTTGCATGATTGATTAGCAGCACAGATTGTAGTGAATTCCAGAGTTTGCAGGTGCTTTGTAAATTTTATGCTATTTTTTTTTTTGTCTTGTTTGCACTGGTTTTGTTATGCAACCCTTTGGTTGGATCTAGTCCTATGTGCTTTACTTGATAAAAATAATTACCTCTGCCAGGAGGTATTGTTGCTTGTTGCTTTGTGTGTTTGCGTGCATGCGTGCGTGTGTGTTTGTTTGTTTGTTAGCAAGATAACTCAAAAAGTTATGGACGGATTTTCATGAAATTTTCAGGAAATGTTGATACTGGCACAAGGAAGAAATGATTAAATTTTGGTGGTGATCTGGGGTGAGGGGGTGGGGGGCCATGGGGGCCCACTGATCTGCCTTGGCAGAGGTCTGCCCTCTTCGAATGCTTTTCTTGTTAATATTTCTTATTCATTTTATGTGAATTTATGAGCAATTTTAGAAAACTTACTAGCTTTGTAGATGACCACACATTTTTAAGATTAAATTTTGATTTTAATCTCACTATATCAGCTCAAGACCCACTTGTTTACAGTTGTATATGAGCCCTGAGCTGTGTTGTTTTGAGTCATATGGTGTTACTCTGATCTAACTTGTTCTTTTACTTTTACTGGAATTGTATTTATTTAGAACAGTTTTCATTTATTTTACTTTATGTTATTGAATCTATTTTTACTGTGGTCTTACTCTTTTATTGTTGAATGCACTCATCACACCAAAGGAGATTTTAAAAATAGTTGGAGTGTCCATAAAGACTGTTTATAATGTAAAGAAGAGAATGACTATGAGCAAAACTATTACGAGAAAGTCTGGAAGATACTATTAAAGAAGAATGGGAGAAGTTGTCACCCGAATATCTGAGGAACACTTGTGCAAGTTTCAGGAAGCGTGTGAAGGCAGTTATTGAGAAAGAAAGAGGACACATAGAATAAAAACATTTTCTATTATGTACATTTTCTTGTGGCAAATAAACTCTCATGACTTTCAATAAACTAATTGGTCATACAGTCTTTCAATCCCTGCCTCAAAATATTGTAAATTTTGCTTCCCCACCCTATATGTATGTATGTATATATACATATACATATATATATATATATATATATATATATATATATATATATATATATATATATATATATATATATATATATATATATATATATATACACAGTACAGGCCAAAAGTTTGGACACACCTTCTCATTCTTTGCATTTTCTTTATTTTCATGACTATTTACATTGTAGATTCTCACTGAAGGCATCAAAACTATGAATGAACACATGTGGAATTATGTACTTAACAAAAAAGTGTGAAATAACTGAAAACATCTCTTATATTCTAGTTTCTTCAAAGTAGCCACCCTTAGCTCTGATGACTGCTTTGCACACTCTTGCCATTCTCTTGATGAGCATCAAGAGGTAGTCACCTGAAATGGTTTCCTAACAGTCTTGAAGAAGTTCCCAGAGATGCTTAGCACTTGTTGGCCCTTTTGCCTTCACTCTGCGGTCCAGCTCACCCCAAACCATCTCGATTGGGTTCAGGTCCGGTGACTGTGGAGGCCAGGTCATCTGGCGCAGCACTCCATCACTCTCCTTCTTGGTCAAATATCCCTCACACAGCCTGGAGGTGTGTTTGGGGTCATTGTCCTGTTGAAACATAAATGATGGTCCAACTAAACGCAAACCGGATGGAATGGCATGTCACTTCAGGATGCTGTGGTAGCCATGCTGATTCAGGTTGCCTTCAGTCTTGAATAAATCCCCAACAGCATCACCAGCAAAGCACCCCCACACCATCACACCTCCCCCTCCATGCTTCACGGTGGGAACCAGGCATGTAGCATCCATCCATTCACCTTTTCTGCGTCGCACAAAGACACGGCGGTTGGATCCAAAGATCTCAAATTTGGACTCATCAGACCAAAGCACAGATTTCCACTGGTCTAATGTCCATTCCTTGGATTTCTTGGCCCAAATAAATCTCTTCTGTTTGTTGCCTCTCCTTAGCAGTGGTTTCCTGGCAGCTATTTGACCATGAAGGCCTGATTCACGCAGTCTCCTCTTAACAGTTGTTGTACAGATGTGTCTGCTGCTAGAGCTCTGTGTGGTATTCATCTGGTCTCTAATCTGAGCTGCTGTTAATTTGCAATTTCTGAGGCTGGTGACTCAGATGAATTTATCTTCAGCATCAGAGGTGACTCTTGGTCTTCCTTTCCTGGGGCGGTCCTCATGTGAGCCAGTTTCGTTGGAGTGCTTGATGGTTTTTTGCGACTGCACTTGGGGACACATTCAAAGTTTTTGAAATTTTCTAGACTGACTGACCTTCATTTCTTAAAGTAATGATGGCCACTCGTTTGTCTTTACTTAGCTGATTGGTTCTCGCCATAATATGCATTCTAACAGTTGTCCAATAGGGCTGTCAGCTGTGCATCAACCTGACTTCTGCACAACACAACTGATGCTCCCAACCCCATCAATAAGGCAAGAAATTCCACTAAGTAACCCTGACAAGGCACACCTATGAAGTGAAAACCATTTCAGGTGACTACCTCTTGATGCTCATCAAGAGAATGCCAAGGGTGTGCAAGGCAGCCATCAGAGCTAAGGGTGGCTACTTTGAAGAAACTAGAATATAAGAGATGTTTTCAGTTACTTCACACTTTTTTGTTAAGTACATAATTCCACATGTGTTCATTCATAGTTTTGATGCCTTCAGTGAGAATCTACAATGTAAATAGTCATGAAAATAAAGAAAATGCGAAGAATGAGAAGGTGTGTCCAAACTTTTGGCCTGTACTATATATATATATATATATATATATATATATATATATATATATATATATATATATATATATATATATGTATATATATATATATATATGTAATTATTATTATTATGTGGCAGCAGCACTGAGTCTGCAGCCCACTGATTAGTATTCTGAACCCCACCAGTGCACCATGGCCCAGTGATTGAAAGTATTTTAAATGATAGATCTGACCTACTCTGTGTAACCTTATAGAAAGCCAGTTCAAATCAGCATGGCCATAGTTGAAGCTGAACTAAAAATGTCTATGTTTGACTCCATCAAATGTCTTGGAAATTGGAGATTTTTACTGCCTGCCTTATGCCTGCCTTATTTTCATGTTTACGCTTACTCAAGGACTGAGTCAGTGTTTTGAAAAATCATACATTTTTTGTGCATGGGAGTTAAGCTTTATTAGAGCCACCTGTAACTGAATTGTTCAGCCTGTGAGACACTTGCCTACAGATGTCACATGTGCAGGTCAGACCTGATGATGTTGAAGGAGGTTTAGTCACTGGTCCATAATCGTTAGAGATGGTCCTCTGTGGTATCTTTTCAGGATGCAGGGTTAATATTCAAACACTTGCGATCATGCTCACAGATATCAAGTGTAGCTCTGGGCCAAACCTATTCTAATATTCATTAATATTATAATTACTGTTATTTTGAATAGTAATTCTGCTCTCATTCTCTCTTCTTTTTAAGCCTCAGGCAAAGTCATGGGCCGACATGACCTTCAGGGTGCAGAGAAGCCTAAACTATTAGATCCTCCCTTTCCCTCCCTGGCCTCAATGTGCTTTCAGAGACATGGATGTTAAGACCAAAGGTAAGAGGCAACTACAAAACTATGGATTCTGAATAGACAAGTCTTGATCTGTCAGGAGGGTATATAAGGCAAATTTCTTCAATGATCAATCTTTAACTTTATTCTTTGTCTTTTGTCATGTGAAGCCCATAGTCCTACATGGATATGCTATTATTGCATTAAATCTTTGCGTCTTAGCACTTTGCTCATTGCTGAAATTCTCCTCAATAGAGGAATTTCTGAAGTAATTAACAAAGATAATCTAAAAAGATTAAACCGAAACTGTAATGACAGGGAGGATGTCCATTACTTTCCCTATTGTTAAAATATCTTCCTTGCTGCCTTAATCCTCCATGACCCTGACCACTACCCATGGTTAAATCTATATATCTGCATCTTTTGAGCCACTAATCCTTCTAATGCAGTGTAAAATAACAGATAAAGTGTAGATTATCTGGTTTGGACATACAGAGCCTCTGTAGCAAACACTATCAACTCAATCATGTTTTGTGTCATTGAAACATCATGGAAACTGAGGCCCATGGATCTGACAGTACAAAGAGCTGTAAATTGATGGGGAAACACTGACACGGACAAAAAGTTATTTCTAAGTCTAAAACATCTAGGCACAACTTTCTAAGGAAAGAAAGAGAAAGTTATGCCACTCAAGTTTTGCTGAGAGAACTGCAATTGGAATTTAAGAGGAAACATTTGTACTAACATCCTTCATGACATGGCTAATGAAAGGCCATGAGTAAAAATAAAGGTGATGTAAATTAACTGTATTTACCATTTAATCAAAATATTATCTACAAATCTATAAAATTCTATAGTGTATGATGCTCCAATGATCAATCAGATCCATACATTTCTATTCATCGCCTGATAAAGTAGTCCCACTCCTAATTTACGAATGACAGTTGGTCATTTTTGTGCCATAATATCATCCTGGTCTTAAAATGTAATTTTTGTCAATTTATTTAATGTCAATAAAGTTTCTGTTTGTGCTAAAGACAGTAAAGAAACATCTACTTTTGTGTGACACAGCTCATTGGACTGTATCTTGTCACATGATGCATATCACCAACACCACAACAACCACTATCTCTATATATTTCTTTGAAAACGAGGTGGAAAAGTATTAAAAGAGATGAAAATCACTACGGTCTGGCCATATTAAAGCTGCAGGGACAGCTTCAGATTGAACAAACTGGAGAGACAGTTATTGCTTTACTTTCAGCTGTGTAGTCTTTATATTCACATATTTTCGGTCTGATACCTGAACATTTTTACAACAAACTGCGACTTTCTCAATTTGTAAAATTGATTTTTAGACTGTTAAGCATATGCATAAATTAGATTGGATTAGATTAGATTAGATAGAACTGTACTGATCCTTTGGGCAGAGCTATTGGGAAATTGAGGTTCCAAAAAGCAACACAACACCAAGCATACACACAAGAAACCCCACAAGAAAAACGCAATACAAGAACATACCAAAAAAAAAGCTATAAATAAAAACAACTGTGGAAAAAAAAAACACACACACAATCGCACATTGGAAAGTACAAGCAGAAACAAGTGGCAAAGTAGTAGTGATAGCCTATTAAGTTGTAATATAATATAATAGTATGAACAATATGTCTATGTATATGTATATGTATGTATGTGTGCAGTAAAGAGTACTAAATAAGTAGTAATAGTAGTAAAGTAGTAAATATATAATAATAATTATGACTATGATAATTATAATTAAAACTAGAAGCACTCGGAGAGCGCAGACCTCCGCCGAGGCTGATCAGTGCCCCCCCCCCCCCCCCCGTGGGCCCCCCCACCCCCGATCACCACCAAAATTTAATCATTTCTTCCTTATCCCACTTCCAACAAACCCTGAAAATTTCACCCAAATCTGTCCATAACTTTTTGAGTTATGTTGCACACTAACGATTAGTGCCCCCCCCCATGGGCCCCCCCACCCCCGATCACCACCAAAATTTAATCATTTCTTCCTTATCCCATTTCCAACAAACCCTGAAAATTTCATCCAAATCTGTCCATAACTTTTTGAGTTATGTTGCACACTAACGGACAGACAAACAAACAAACAGACAGACAAACAAACAAACAAACAAACCCTGGCAAAAACATAACCTCCTTGGTGGAGGTAATAATGGTGTTATTTAAAGGGCACCTGTAGTAAATTAAAAAATCACGTATAATACTCGCAGTTCTTAAGTCATAGCAGTAACTTATGTCATAGGCCATTGTTAAGTACGTGTGAGTACCAAGTTAGTGCTCCGTCAGTCAGTCACGGTCCATGACATGTTGCCTCCTTCACGGGGCTGTTTCAGCACCGGTAGTGATGAAAATGCGTTGTATTGTCCAATCACCTGGGCTGCAATGGACTGGTCACTGGTTCCATACAGCAGACACCAGTCTAAGATGACACATTTTTGGCCAGTGCTGGGTCGCTTCTCCAGGACAGTGGTGAAGTGCAAAGTTAACGGCTGCATAAACAATAAGTACCAAAAGGGGATCAAAATATTACTTGTCTCTCTCCGTTGACTTTAATAGATTTTTCTGAAATGAGGTGTTATTGGGAACAATGGGAAGCAAGATTCAACAATGTTTATTGTCATTATGTGCACATAATGGAATTTTGCTTACAGGTAGTTCTCCGCTAGATAACAATATAAAAAACACTAAAGAATATGTATCTCTATAAATTACATTGTAAGAATATGTACATCATAAGACTATGCACATCATGTACGATTTAAAATCAGCATGTAATACTACACTAAGCCAAGGAAAGATCACTGTGTCAAAATCAAGGCTTAATCAAAGAGCAAATGTATTTTTTGCTTACTACAGGAAGGAATCTTGTGCAACTAAAACTTTTCCTAGTTTGGTTGTAAGAAAAAAAAATTTAGACATGACTATAGCTGTATGACAAAAAATCTGTCCCCTCACTGTTTTACTAAGGTTCATGACGGACAATGTTGAGCTCATATATACAAATATTTCATCCTGTGTCAGCTCCATGTCAGCTGACATGGAGGCTCTAGCTTGAGGCTATTTTAAAATCATGTCTGTCCGCTGTGGAAGGATACAGGCTGAACAACAAATAAGGAACTGATATTTGTTATTTATCTTTGATGATGAAGAGACTTTATTTAGCTGGATTTATTAATTGGAACAAGACAGTAAAGCCTCCCACCCTCTGCTGATTCATTCATATCTTGAGTGACTTGATAAAGAAAATATTTGTCTGGATTTGTTATGTTTGTTAATGGGGTTTTACAGGCTGGATGTGGAAGTCTGTGCATGGCTAGAGATTCATGTAAATAATCATTTTTCATTCAAGTAAATAATCATTTTTCATTTGTACAATTCATTCATAAATGTGTGCCAGTTTGCAAATCTGCATATTTGGCATACAGCGTCACTTTACTTCACATTTCAGTTTTATGAATTTGTTATTTGATAGGTGATTTAACAGGCCAACACAACATGAAACAAATGTTTTCTCCTCCCTGTTTACAGACCAAGGGAATTAGAAAACGTACCATGACACTGACATATGCTGCTGTTTTTCACCAGCTGGAATATGGGTCTGGCATTTTTTTTTTCCTGTCGATCAAAGCATTATTGGCTGCATTTCATAAATCTGTATTCTAAAAAAGAGATAATCTGTCACTGCAGAACAGATGTAATGCTTTTGCAGACTAACATCCATTTCTAGGGCAGTGTGTGTGTGTGTGTTGGTTAATGTGTTGTTGGAGTATTGCCACTAATTACTTAGAATAAATCCAGTCCGTATTAAGGCATTTGACTTAAAAAGTGTGAAAACATGCATAGAATCCTTTGCAGTTGACTTGATTAATACCGATGGCAGTCTGGGTTAAATATTGACTGCTTTAGTTGTGCTCATGAGAAGAGTGACTCAAATGCAAATGCAGTGGCGGATCCAGAAAAAATATAAGGGGGGGCGGGGCGTAGGAGAATGGTGGGGTCCAGGGTAGAAGCCCTGGTAAGGATTTATGGGGGCAAAGCAAAGAAAAATTAACATTATAAATGCTTCAAATCACATAAAACTGTATTTTTTATTATTATTATACACAGATTAAATGAATACAATTTAACCTCACTAATGTGACCACTTTTGAAACCAAAGCAAAGAGTTGGCTTTAATAAGGTTGGCCACAGTTATGGCATTGAATTCCATTGCATTCCAAATAATTTGAAATTAGAAACAGCAGGCTACGGTAAAGGTATAGATCTTTGTTTGACAACTTTGTGTGATTCACTATATCACTGGCTGTGTTCCACAGTAACTCCAAGACATTTAATATTCAGTCCATGCAGTAATATAGTTCCGACAGCGTTAAGGCTCATTTATGCTCGCTTTAGATCGTAAAGAGGTACGTTGGTTTCTAACGTTGTCATGCGTCACTACCTTCATACTTCCATGCGTCTATTGTGTTGGAATGAACGTTTCTCAATCAATCCATCAGAGGGCACTGATCTTAATTAACATACGGGCCAATTACCATGAAGAAGAGTAAAGTTTTTTGAGAAGAAGAAGAAGAAAGTCAATAATAACAAACGTGCCTCAACACTCAACACTGCCTCCACGGTTTGCGGTGGTACTGCGGTGGTACTCCATATTCTCCGTCTGGGTACGCATCTGCAAGTTCCCAGAAAACGGACAAAGGTGCATACGGAATGTACGCAGAGGATGGACAGAACGCTCCATCCATATCCGTCTGCATCTTTGGAGCAGAAATGAGCTCTTATGATACAATACATACCTTCTGTGGCTGCCCCTTTGTTTTTCTGGCATGCAGACCAAATGCTGCATGATTAGACTTAAGTTTAGATTTAACTCCCTTCATCATATAGACTCTCATTATAAATGGCATGTGCGCAGTAGACCCCACTCCAATACAAGAGATAAGAGAGCCCCAAACCATATGTGGATGGATGGCATAGTAAGTAAAGCTACAGTCTATGATGTGGATGACCAGGGTTCAAATCCTGGTGCAATGGGAAATTTATTGTACTGTGTGACTGACAATTGTAGCCCTGTCTCTAGGCAGGAGTCAAACATGATGCCCCAGTAAGTTTTGTTATGTCCTGTGTGCTTTGGTCCAAGGGCACTGGTGCTTATTGAAGGCACTGAAATGAAAATACACCTTTGAAGGTGACAATACAGAACTTAAGATGCCACTTAACAATACAAGTGTCATTATGGATTTTTATTTCAAATTGTTTTATAAATAGAATTTCCTTTAACTACCATTTACACCTTACAAGTCATTAATAAATGCCTACAAGTAAAAAGTGTTTTCATACATTGATTCAGGTTTACTATTTGGCGAAGTCAGTGATGTTAAATCTCAGATCTTAGTGCTTAGCTTTACTTTGTTTATCAGTCAGCATGTTAGACCATTTACTAATGAGTTACTACAACTTATACCTTGCAAAACTGACCCTTACCCAAAGCTCCAAAGTCTGTATAATCGCTGAGAGGAAAGGTGGTGCACTACAAACTTGACTAAAAATGTCTATCCTTTCTTGTGGTGGGGCCCTCAGGTAATGTCTCTTATCTTTATTTCTGCCTGAGGGGAAAGGACCTTGCCTAAGTATCTAAAAGTTGTGGGGTTGCCTCCAAAAAGCCCTGGATCTCCAGCCTTACATTGAACTTCCATCTAAAAACACTGGAGTCATTCCAGTCTCATCTGTTTTTATTTGGATGAGTGATGTGGCCCATCTTCATTTATTTATTTTTTTGTTACTCAGCTGTCATGTCAAATAGATGCTTTCATGTCTGCCATGTTGGACTTTGATTGAGTCAGACTTTCAGAGGATCAGTTTGTTTAATAAAACACATCTATTAAATAAAAAGCTCAGTTCTAGTTATGTTGTTAATTTCCATGAATAAGACTAGAAAAATACTTGCTTTCATGGTGCTTAATAAAGTTTACTGCTTGACTGAGTCAGTAATGCTGTGTTCCACTACGCAGAACGGGCTCGACTCGACTCGGCTCGATTCAGATACCAGGTACTATTCCTGGAGACCATTTCCAGTACAGGATACTTCCGACTTTAGAGTACCTAGACGTCATAGCGATACAGCGCATTAGTTCCGTGTCGTCTGCTCTGAGAGTTGCTGATAAACTTGCTTGTTGCATGTTGTCTTGTCAAGCCCATGCTGAATTTTTATATCTGAACCTCCTTGACAAACCATGGTGTATTTTTTCGGGCTGTCATCATGTGGATTAACCTACTGCTATATTTACTGTCAACTTCCGCATATGCTTTTTGTAAAACGGTGGGTCATAGAGACAACACTCTGACCAATTACTGGTCTGCAGTGTTTACATGTCATGTTTTAGTATCTGTTCCCCAGTCTTGGAACCTTGGTGTAGGTGATACAAAAAAACTAGTACCGGGTACCAGATTCCCGGTCTTTTTTCGTAATGGAAATGCAAAAAGGCCAAGTCGAGTCAAGTCAAGTTGAGCTGGTACCACGTAGTGGAAACGCGGCATATGTGAGTACTCAACATTAGCTCACCTTTGATCCCTTGGGCTTCCGTCGTTTTGTTCCTTTTGTCCGAATATAATCACTTGTGGCTTCAAAACAGCCCTTCAGAAACCAATTAATGATGTCACAGTTCATCCATCCAGGCAATTAAAGTTTATAGTCTATGCTTCTACCCAAATATAACACTTAAACACTATAACACTTGAAAACCCTTGGCCTGACATATCAGGTGCACTACTGCCCCCAGTGGCCTGACTTATCAGTGCATGCCAAAGTTTTTGGACAGACGGACAGACGTATGACCAACTGATGACAATACTCTGCTGCCAGTGTGGCCAAGGGTAAAAACTTAAATTATTATTATTATTATTATTATTATTATTATTATTATTATTAATAATAATAATAATAATAATAATAATAATAATAATAATAATAATAATTTCTCCCTACACTACCATACAAATACAAACCATTGCTCTACAATTTCTATTGTAAACTGTTGACATGGCACTAGAAAAAAAGTTAAAATTAGATTTATTTAATAAGATACTGTGTTAACCAAAGCAGAATACTTCAATTGCTCCTGGTGTTACTATCTTGAAACTAAGCGAGTTCAGGTGGTAGCCCCGAACACCGGAACCTTCCCTTTGAACAGATTCTGTGCTACATAAATATTCTCTTAGCTTGTATTCTTATTGCATTCATTGTGAAAACCATAATGTAAATATACAGCTCATATGTTGCTAGAAAATATCCATTCATCTAATATTAAGTACTGGCATGCTGATCACTAATAGTTTATTCATTTTACTTTTCATATCGATACTCCCTCATTGTCATGCACAGTCCGTCACACTTGATCAGATAGGATGTCTTTTGTACACCTCTATGAATTGGTGAATTTGATGCCAAATATGTGTTTTAATGCTAAGAAACCTAAGAAAATGACTAGATCTAAGGATTAACACAAAATGTAATAGTGTAACACTGTTGTTTGTGTTTTTTTCAATGTATGATCTTATTAATAATTTGTTGTGTTTGTAACCTAAACAACACCACAATTATAAACCAATAATAAATCCTTTGTAAGGCTATTATTAAGGTAATGTTGTTCTGAACACACACATAAATATATTTTCTTCTATTTGTTTACATACACATAAATACATTCAGATGAGATTAAGATATTTTCAACAGTAAGTGAGGAACTACTCTGATTTACAGTAATTTGTTGTCCATGCACAGCCCCCCCAAAAAGATTTAAACACTATTGATGTGTGTGAATTGACAAAACTGTTTGACTTTTGTGCAACAAAATACTTTGCATAGCAGCCAGACTGCTCAATATATCTATTCTGAATACCATGAATTGTTTGCCAAAACATGCAAAAGAAGAACAGGTTTGAATACTTTCAAGGTTTATACCCAAGGGCTGTTTGCTGATGAAGATGTAGGCCTTGAGTAAGAGTTGTACTTTGCACACTGCAGTGAAACACAGATCAAATGCTTTACCAAAACAACACAATCAACCTACTTATTTACTCAGCCCACATTGCATGCACATTTTTGTCATTTAAATGCATTTATGTGTAATGTTAAGGAAAATCCCCAGGTGACTGAAGCAGATGTGTATGTGGCCAACCATAGTTTTCAATCAGTGCTGAGGCAGAAGCTGTGCAGAATCCGTAAGAAATCAGAACAGAAGAAGTGCGGTCAGATCAAAGTTCAAAAGAGTAATTTCAGCTCCATTTCCTCCAAAAGAGAAAAGCCAACTTATCTCTCCTCCTGTTACGAGACCCATCACCCACAGACCCTAACAGCAATGTGAAGGATCAATAAAAATCAGACCATAGAGTAGAAAAAAAAGAGAAAAATGAGAACTTCTCCTCATTTTCAGCAACTTTTCAATAGCTCCACAAGCTTAATACTAAACCTTATAAGTCAATCTTCTCAAGAGGCTGGAATTAGGAAAAAAGCAATGCGTAATCTAACTGGAAGTTCACTGTTCCGATACATACACTGTTGTACATGAACGTGTGTGCTGCCTGATGATTGGCTGAGGCTCTGAGGCTCACCTGCCTTTGCTGGTAAATTACACTATTTCAGTGTGTGCTGCTTTTGCCAAGCTGTTAAGCACCTGAAATTATCCAGGTGTGTGCCTGTTGCCATAGCGACAGATGTGTGCACTGGACCATAAGTGGAAATAATTAATGCTGCTGCTGTAAAGCAGTGAGTTCCTCTTTCAGTCCTCTGTTATTGATTTTTTTTTTTTTTTTTTTTTTTTACTGTATATGGGTGAAAAAGAATTCACAAGGGTGTTTTTTTCTGACAGTCCCTGACACTTTAGAGACTTCAAGAACTAGAGAAACAAGATAAATGAGTTTCATAGATTTAAGAAAAAATACACAAATGATTCTATCAATAAATATCTTACATTGAAAATGAGAGGACAGAGTCAGTTATACTGTACTTTGAGCAACATGCTAATGTCAGAGTGAAAGCAAAGACACTGTGACAGTACCAGTATGAAGATTTATAGAGGCTCCAAATTAGACCTGCAGCTACCAATCATTATTGTAATTGATTAATCTATTGATTATTTTATTTAATTCAATTTGATTAAACAATTATTTGAGTAGGTGAAAAAAATTGTAAAAATGTGAAAAAGACATGCCTGAAAATGACAAATAGCTTGTCCTTTATTCCAGAACCAGCTGAAACAACAACCACAAAAAGTATATAAGTAAAAGGGTTTAAACAATATCTATACAGAAACAACAAGGATAGCAACAGTATAAAAGTATATATATAAGAATATCTATAGATATAAACAACAAAAAAGGTCATGACATCGACAAACAATATGTGCACTGCAGTCTTCAACACATTTGTGTACAACTTATTAAGTTACTAATAACTTAAGATGGAACTAACATCTTAACTGACATCATGTGTGTCACAACAAGTGTCCCTGTGAAACACAACAGTGAAACCAGCAGCGACATTAAGGAAACAAAGCTTTGGTTCAGGAAATTTGTAATTGAATTTTGTTTTATTCAATTGGAGTTGATTAATCGATTAATAGTTTCAGCTCTATTTTAAATATCCTGTGTTAAAGATCAACAGGGTATACATCTCTAGAAATTGAAAACAGAAAAAAATCTGTTAATATGCTGTCTTTAAATTATCATCACCTGAGACTATGAACTATTGGATTTTTGTCATCATATATTTATATCATCCATGTAGCAGTGTTTAAATGGTATTTCAGAATGGACTTTCTCTCGTCTCCTCTTTTTCATGGTTTGACAGGTTGTATCCACTGTTAAATTACAATACTGTTACCTTCTAAATTTGATTATGGAACTTAAATTAAAAGCCCCACTGGAGCTAATGAGGGACATTTGTACTTTTGGTGGCCACTGTAGGTCAAGGTGAGAAGGAGGACAGACCAGCGTAATCTGTAACTTTTCAACTTGATGTCCATGGAGATTGATAAAAAGTCCAGACATGCTCATGAGAGATAATAATAAACACATAATAAGCAGTGTTACTGTTTGGTCACCTTCATTAAGAACATGAGTTTCACTGTGGATGCTGCTGTGTTCATGCATCCTTAGTTCAGCTTTGACTTTGTGAGTACCTTACTTGTTTTATGAGCATTTAAAGGAGCTGTATGTAGTACATCTACTGTCCTAAATGACCTAAATGAACAGAATGGAGTTTGATGCTGAAATCAGTGTTTCTTCTACACAGGTGAGTTTGATTATGACACTTATGAAGGTGTAAAGTTTACACCTTCATAAGCGTCATAATTGATAATTATTATTATGCGTATAGGATCAGTTTCAGGCCCTGAATTGTTTATTATATATATATAAACAACATTTGCATGGTATCGAATGTCTTAAAATTTGTGTTATTTGCAGATGACACAAATATGTTTTATTCTGGTGTAGAATTTAAACAGTTTTTTAAGGTGGTCACAAAGGAATATATTGTATATTTATATAAATAAATTGTCTAAATTTGAACAAAACTAAATTTATATTATTTGGAAATCACAAGAGAAATACACAACAAAAGGTAAGAACTGATAAAGTAAATGCAGAAAGGGTAAATGAAATTAAATTCCTTGGTGTGATCTTAGACCACAAAATCTGTTGGAAATCACACATTAAATATGTTTGGGGGAAGTTGGCACAGAGCATTGCTGTCCTGGGAAAAACAAGACATATCATCAACCAGAAAGCACTATATACAGTCCTTCCAGAAAAACGCATTTATGTGATCGCATAATTCAATCCATAATCAAGCAAATAGTGCACATTATGCGGGGGTCCGCTTTTTTTTTTTCAAAAAGGGCGCATATTCACTGTAATAATAGCATATTTCAGCGCAAAATATGCAGGGCTCGCATGATTTAATAATCCCTGCATTTTTACGCATAAAGTTTAAAAAATATTGCATCGTAACTTGACATGGGTAGTGATGTAATATGTGATGCGTAATCATCACCTCATGCATCCACAGAAGGTAAACTAACTGTGAGCCTCAGAAAAAATCCTGCAAGATGATGAGAAATGCAGCTTATTTGCCGACAAAAATATCTGCAAAAGACAGAACAAACCAGTACCCCAATGCCTGACACAAAATCGGGGGTGTACTATTTTGGAAACCATGCAACTGTATGTTGGAACATAAGAGAAAATTGATGCTGGAACCAATTTCCAGCGCAAAACATTTGAAAATGGTTTCTGCTGCAACAATATGTTATATGAACATAAAGACTATAGCCTTGAAACACATGGCCTGTTCTACCTCACTTTTGTGAAGCAGGAAGCAGTTATTTTATTTTTGACACTTATGACTCAACAATGTTAAATCCATGTTTAAGCCAATCTTAGAAAATAAAGAAGAACTAAAACATAACCAGTACTTTATGCGATGTATACTTACTTCTTGCATGTTTGCTTATCATAGGATGTGTAGAATGTGATTATTTTTCATTTAGTAGTAGCCTAGTTAGAACAGGGTGTGGGAGAAGAAGTAGTTTTTTTCATCAATACATATCTTTTTCCAGTTCTTGCATATTTTTGCAACTTTGCACATTTTTTTTTGCAAATGTCCTTGCATAAAAATCACATAAAACCCCTACATATTCCATCACATAATCAAGGATTTTTGCTTGCATTTTCTGGAGGGACTGTACACGTTATAATGTTAATTATTTTTTACCTTAGTTACTGTGTTGAGATGTGGGGAAACATTATATAAAACCAATATACAAACAATATATACAATGCAGAAAAAGGCCATTAGACTGATAAATAATGCAGGATATAAAGACCATACAAATGAACTTTTAAAATTACAAACTCTAAAATTTCTAGATTTGATTCATTTTAAAACAGCACAACTAGTATTTAAAACACAACATAACTTACAGTTGTGTTCAAAATAATAGCAGTGTGTTTAAAAATGTGAATAAAGCTAAAAATCCTCATAATAGTTTTTATTTCCATGCATTGGGAACATTGTACATTATATTATAAATCAAAGCATGAAGAAAAATGTATACATACTTACTTTACAGAAAATGAAGAAACATTTATATTGGGCTGTTAAAAAAATAGCAGTGTCTACACTTTTTTTTTACCAACTCAAATGTTTACTGTATAAACTGAAAAAAAATTAGGATTTAGCATTCCTGTGAATAAATAAACTACTATTTAGTTGTATAACCCCTGTTTCTGAGAACTGATTTATATCTGTGTTGCATGGAGTCAACCAACTTCCGGCACCTGTGAACTAGTATTCCAGCCCAGGATAATTTGACAACGATCCACAATTCCTCTGCATTTCTTGGTTTTGAAACACCATTTTTGATGTCACCCCACAAGTTTTCTATGGGACTAAAGTCTGGGGTTTGGGCTGGCCACTCCATAACTTTCATTTTGTTGGTCTGGAACCAAGATGCTGCTCGCTTACTGGTGTGTTTGGGGTCGTTGTCTTGTTTAAACCCATTTCAAGGGCATTTTCTCTTCAGCATAAGGCAACATAACCTCTTCAAGTATTTTGACATATGCAAATTGATCCATGATTCCTGTTATACGATAAATAAGCGCAGCACCATAGTGTGAGAAACATCCCCATATCACGATGCTTGCACCACCACGCTTCACTGATTTCACTTGAATTTAGTGTTTGGGGCTCGTCTGACAAACTGTCTTCAACCCCTAGACCCAAAAAGAACAATCATACCTTCATCAACTTTCTCCATTTCTCTTTAGGCCGGTTGATATGTTCTTTGGCAAACTGTATCCTCTTTAGCATGTCTTTTTTTAACAGTGGGACTCTGCAGGGGCTTCTTGCTGATAAATTAGCTTCACACAGGTGTCCTCTAATTGTCACAGTACTCACGGGTAACTTCAGACCGTCTTTGAGCTCCCTGGAGCTGATCATTGGCTGAGTCTTTGCCATTCTGCCTGTTCTTCAATCCATTCCAATTATTTGAAACAGGCCCCTTTCAATTAAGTATTCTATTACACAGACGCAGGAGCATGCATATCATGAATGTTGGGTCTGTTGGTTTTGTATGACTCTACTACACCTACTGGTAAATTGTTTGCCATGTAGTGATAGAATTTCTACCCAAAACAGTAATTGCTCTGGTTAGTCATGTTGGACTGCTATTATTTTGAACACAACTGTACTTCCAAATGAAATACAGAAATTGTTGTCAGAGAGAGAAGGGGGATACAATTTAGGAGGGAAACTGAATTTAAAAATGCATTGTATCAGAACAACTGTAAAAAGGATGTGTGTTTCAATCATAAGGATTAAATTAGTCTAACAGATGAATTAAAGCAAAGTAAAAACATATGTAAGTTGAAAGGAATATATAAAATACAATTTTTAAGGGAAGGGGGTAGGAACATTTAAGTTTATACTTGGCCATTTGTTCATCTATGGTTCAGACTACACTGTGACAGTTCCGACATTGTTTGGATGATTCCACACAGCTGTAGTTCAGGGACTGACGACACAAACTGCAGAAAATTAAGGTGATTTGTGGTTTTACTGTAGCTGTTTTCTGTCTAAACACAGAGCTAAGCTAACAGAGCTATAATACAAACTATCAGCTACTGCAGCACATGAAGATTATAAGACGCAGTGTCAAAATAAGTGTCTGTGACTTTTAGTTGATACCACAATATAGCTGTGTGTAAACAATGAGCTTTATACTTTATTCAGTCAGTTATACAGTCTGTGGATACATAGCATTGATTCAATGGTCAATGCTCATTGCTCATCCTGCGCTTACTAGATATGCTGTAGTGTTTGTCCGTCAGCACCAAGATAATTTATATTTGAGACACAATTCAGAACAAATGTCACACACTGAATATTTAATTCTGTAACACACAGAGGAGGGAAATGGGAAATGGGAGAGAAGGTGTCTAGCTGTGGAACTGGTGACATTATTCTAACCCCTCAGCCCCCAGAGCAGTACTGCTGAACATCCTGTTCTACCTCCAGCGGGATGTTAGGGGAAATACAGAAGTGACTGATCAATGATGCATGTGAACTCAAAATGTTGTAATTTCAGTTGAGCTTTTTTTTAAAGCACACAGCTGCATCTTCATCATTTTGGTCTGCCGCGATACTTTGTTTTTGGGTAAGATCACAAACTGTAGCCTATACTCATACTATCTCAAAGCAAATGGCTAAATATAAAGATGAACATAACATGCCCACACTTGAAAACCCTTGGCCTTCAGTTTACATCAGGGTTTCCTTATCACTGACTATCTGCTGCCCACCCCCCAGGTGAGAACTACTGGTGCTCACCAAAGACGGATGACAAACTGATGACAATGCCCTGCTTGAGGACACTTCAGCATGTGAATAGGGTCAGGGTTTGAGCTGCCAATTTTGTGGTTTATGCTTAACATGCTTTGTCTTCTGAGCTAGCCACCCACTATCACTGACTCTAAATAATTGTTTATGTTTATGTTTACGCATTTGGCAGACGCTTTTTTCCAAAGCGACTTACAGGGGAAAACCAATTAAATCACTCAATCAATCAAATTTTATTTATATAGTGCCAGATCACAAAAAAAGTTATCTCTTGACATTTTATATATAGAGTTGGTCAAAACCAGACTCTAAGTCAATTTACAGAAACCCAACAGAATCCTCCAGGAGCAAACACTTGTGACTGGTGACAGTGGCGAGGAAAAACTTCCCTTTAACAGGCAGAAACCTCGAGCAGACCCAGACTCCTGGAGGATGGCCGTCTGCCTTGACCAGTTGGGGTTAAAGAGAGAGAGTAGAGAAGGGGAAAAAGAGAGAGCGACAGAGATAGAGACAGGGGGAAAGGGGGAGAAGGGGGGAGTAGGGGGAGACACATGGAGGCGGCTGAGGATAAGTGAGTGGTGATGATGAGGGCAGGGAAGAGGCCGGACCACCGCAGCAGGTCCAGAGATAATCATGAAAGAATCTGTGGTTATCCTGGGAAAAACCTTATTAGAATATTTAAAATGGAATGTTTGAAAGTGCTAGGATAGGAGGTGCTCTCGGAAGAGCTGGGTCTTCAGGAGCTTCTTGAAGATAGGCAGGGATGACTCTGTTCTTGTAGCACTTGGTAGAGCGTTCCACCAACGTGGAACGACCCATGAAAAGAGCCTGGATTGTCTTGTACAAGGTCTGGGGACCACCAGACTACGTTCCCCAGACGAGCGTAGTGGTCGTGGGGCGACATAAGCTTTTATTAGTGCACCTAAGTAGACAGGAGCAGACCCACGGAGAATTTTGTAGGCTAGGATTAAAGATTTGAATTTGATGCGGGCAGCTATGGGTAGCCAGTGTAACTCAATGAGTAAGGGGGTGACATGTGCCCTTTTAGGCTGATTGAAGACCAGACGCGCTGCTGCATTCTGGACCATCTGTAGTGGTTTGACAACACAAGCTGGGAGGCCCGTTAGAAGAGCATTGCAGTAGTCAAGACGGGAGATAACCATAGTCTGCACCAGGAGCTGGGTGGCCTGTTCGGTTAGGTATGGCCTGATCTTTCTTAGGTTGAACAGAGTGAAACGGCACAAGTTACAATGTAATAATTGTTTCCTTTTTGCGTACTATGAAGTCAAGGAAAATGCATAATGGGTTTGATGTTGCAAGTTTTCACCTTGTGTTCACCTTGAGTGACCTAGTGATCAATGAGTTTTTAGATCTTCACCCTCTTAGGAATTTTCCAAAAGGTCTGCTTTTGCATGTGAATGAAAAGCCAAATGAGTAGAAAAGGCTGTGTGTGTGTGTGTGTGTGTGTGTGTGTGTGTGTGTGTGTACCTGTGGACTGGTCAGTAATTCAACATGCAGTGCAAGGCCAAATCTCACATCAAAATGCTGTTAAGGAAAAAAAGATCTGTTATGTAATGACAATCTAAGGTTGTGTAGATAGTGTAAATGCATTTTAAGTGGGACAAATGCCTCACCGTCTTCATGCAGCATTTTTATACCCTCAGGCTTCAACAACAGGGCCTAGAGGCATTATGTTTTCAGGTTGTCCATCTGTCTGTCCCTTTTCTTGCCTTGAGGGAATTTCTTCGAATTTTTGCAAACATTCACTTGAGCTGATCAAATTTTGCTGATCAAAGGTCAAGGTGATTGTGACCTCGGTCATAAATAATTGAAACACTGGTATTTCTGGTATGCCTTCAACTACACAAATGATGTTTGTGTAATTACATATTGGTATTTTCAAGGGGTGAAATTCACTAAATGTCACACTAAATGTTCAGCAGCTCTGCGCAAACTGTGGAGAAAAAAAGCCTACTTTAAGCCTACTAAGTCACTTACTTTATAATTAAAATCACAGTCTGATACTTCAACAGTTTTACAGCAAAAGTCATATTGGTAATTGATGGCATGAGTCAAACAGCATCAAATAATTTGTCTACTACTGTTGACTTTCGTTCATATTTTCTCTGAAGTTAGGATGGTCTCTGTAGCTACTGACCTAACTGCAATTTACCAGTTCAGTCAGACTGAGGAGAAATAAGTTATAATGAAACCTGAGAAAATAATTGAGGCTGGAGGCCCAGTTCATTTTTTTTATTAATAAAATGTAGCTTGTTACTTTTGCACCATATGTTAAAGCTGTGGTTCTAAACTGGTCTGGCTTCAGGACCCACGATCACCCCTCAATGACAAGCTACAAACCAAAATGATAAAAGGTAAACTTCTCAAATTTATTTAATAAAAAGATGGTGTGTTTGAACCTGAGATAACACAGAATATCACAGTATGTCAACACAGAAGACAAGTTTAAAGATAAACCACAATGACCAGCACGTGGTGATGCTAAATATGGAAATATTCCCTTTAACACTGAATTAGGAACATTTTAACCAAAACTAAAAAGTGCACTTTCAGACTGGGTATCCGGATCCATGCTGTACCTGGATATGATCACACCTTTCCTGTAGATGTTGCATTCACAAGCATGTAGCACGGCCCGTGCCTGTGAACGAGTGCGTGTTACAGGGCCGAAACAGTAGGCGGGGGTGTGGAAAGAATTCTGTAGTTCTCCAACAAACACGGAAGTGACAGACCCTTATGTCATCAACCAAGTGACTATTCTGGTCTTTGTCTACAATGGCAGCAAGACAGGCAACACTGATACTGCCATAATTTGAATAGAAACCCATTGGGTCTTTTTTTATGCTGTGAAATGTCTGGTGTTAATTAGAATTACTGCCACCTACTGTTGGGAGTGTGAATGAGCAGCACTCAACTCCATAAAAAGTACATCACAGGATTGGTTTCTTAACATTATTTTTTGGCCAGACAAAGGCCCGCAACCCACTGAAAATGTGTTTGCAACCCACCAGTTGACAACCACTGTGTTAAACAGTCTTCACAAAAAAAAAACCATTTATATCTTTAATTAGAAATTAGTGGACTCTAATTATTAGAATAAAAGTGAAAGTGAACCAGCCCCGATGCGGTGCGTTCTGCAGATAAAGCCCCCCCTCACTAGTGACGCACGGATTAGCGAGTAACCCCCAAACCCCAGGTATCAGGCTGGGGCAGGGGGGATATCCCTCCCATACTATTACACATCGGACTTCAATCCGGAGGTTCCTCTGAGGGGTCGCTGACGAACCGCTCTCAGCTTTCTTGTTCCAAACACTCCATGACAATGTGCCCCGATGTGCCCTGCCCCCCCCCCCCCGAAAAAAGAGAGAGACTCGGAGCTGTTGAGGAGTATTTGTGTGTGTCTTTCTTCAATTCCTGCAGGAATATGAGCTTTGTGTTCAACTGAACAGGTCCAGGTTTCACACCCAGTAAGTACATTGAGACTAGATTTGTATAATATTTCAGTACATACACTTTTTGTGACATTTTTGTTTGGTGGTGTGCCTTGTGATTTTTCTAAAGTAAAATATGTGCCGTGGCTCAAAAAAGGTTGGGAAACACTGCTCTAATACTTAATTGCCAGAACAAAGAAAGATAACATTAATTTAATTACATTAATTCCCACTGGTGACCAAACATTATATTTTGACATTAGCAAAGAACATATTTCAAGAAGGTATAGTAAAGGTTACACTGACAATGAGATAGCATTGTATGTCAATTTTTTTACTGTGTTATCAATGTGATAACTTCTGGTTTGGCCAAAAAATACTTTTACTACATTTTAATATGACACTGAAAGACATGGATATAACATGACTGGTTGGCCCTGACATACAGGCATGAGTTTGTGATACTGGTCTCTCCTGGCTCCATCTTTCTATGCCAGTAAAATAATTTATAGTTACAATGTACACCTGAGCACTGGGAATCACTTAGAATAGAATAGTTTTTAAACAGAACAAGACCAGTGTTGGATGTTGAATGACCTCCATGAATGACCTAACGCCCAGTTTTTTTTTTAGCTCTGCTCCCTTACTAGTATCACTATTCCCTCACCTCACCTGTGGTAGCTTCTCCTATCTGCCCTCATGACCAAGCACTGACCCCAATTTGACTTTGACAATGAAGGTCAAGGTTGACTCCCAAAGAACTTGTCCACTATGGGGTGCCGTTTGTAAAGTGGCTCACGCTAAAACTAGCAGAAACGTTTTGTCACATTTAACTTCAAACCATGTAAAAAATAGTGCCATGAATTTTTTTCAGGTCACCTATTAGGACATTAACAAAAATATTTGTCATCATATGAAATAGTTAAATGTAAATATTAAATGTCAGGCGTAAATGTTAAATCTAAATCTTAAAATAAATATTAAATCTAAATCTTTTGTGCGCAAGTAAACATTTAGCTAATATGCAAATTGACACCGCTGGTAACAGGAAGTACCAAAATAAAAGCTTGAGAAGCTAGCATCGTGATGTCTGGGCCACCATGTTTGCTTTTCCACCCCCACCCCTGCTCCCTCCTGATTACACTGTACTTTCAGTCATTGTTGCCACGCGCACTGCGCTGACCACACAGAATGTCCAAGGATTCAACTTTAGCTGAGAATATTGGAAGGGCCGTTCTGGCAGCAATACAACAATTTAATTCAGCGTCAGCTTCAGCGAGCCCAGACATCACAGTATTAGCACCTTTTCTTTGGGTTTTCAGTGTGAAAAGCAGTCACACTCAAGGCTATAATTTCAGACAGTCAGTGTTGTTCTGCATACATAGCATGGTGTACCTGTAGCTCTTTTCTTTATTTTATTTTTTTTTCCTCCGTCAAGTCATCGTAACGAAGCTGATCAGATAGCAGTAAAGGAACTCACTGGTATTCACGTTTCACTGGCCGCAGAGACGGGCACTTCATCTCACAGTGATGCCATCTGTCATGCCATGCAGAGAAGGGCCCCGGGTGGCTCTGCTGGTTCGCCTTAGTGTGTGCCACAGAGAATTAAGTGTGAGTAAGTGATTGACGAAATTAGTAAACAGGTAAATGATTTTAAGTTAATGACCTAACAGAGTAAATTAAATTATATAAGTAGATTACGTTAAAGATTTTATTTTCCTTCTGAAATATCAGGGATTTGGTGAATTATTTTGTTTACCTACAAACACACCTTAGTAAAACTGACAGGGTTTTGTTGTGGCAGTTTCCTCCTCAGCAGGAAAGTGCATGCAGGCAGGAGGAGAGAAATGAATGTAGTCTACACACTGAGCTAAGAGGAGCAGCTCCGTGTCACTGCATTAAGGATAGAAAAAGTTGGAAACTAAGTCCTAAAACTAAGGTTTCCAGTAAGTGGAGTGTTGTTTTCATCTTTAAGGGTAGCTAATTATCGACACTGTGTCTCAGTAAGTTACTTCCTCCGGTCAGTACTGCAAGTTTTGCCATTTGTTTATTCATTTATTGCATTATTAACAGGGCTATTTTAGCAGTTTACTGGTTTATTAATGTTAGCAAACTAATTGTAAAGTAGAAGAGAACAGAGTAAGGTAGTAGAGAATACTTTTTCACTTTCTCTTAAATGTCACAGAAGTTTCCGCCAACTAGTCCTAGGTGAGAAGCATCCGAATAAAAAATTGGAGATTGGTCATCACATTTCTCAAAATCTAGCAAAAGATATATATGATCTTATGTGCTTTACACGCTGCATTGAAAGGAATGATGCTAAAACCCATATAACTCAACATAGATATCTAGAGACACGCAATATGCCAAAAACAGAATGTCACAATGTCAAGTTGAAGAAGTCCTTGTATAGACTTTAAAAAGTGGTCTATTTATTTCTGACACTGCTAGTGCTACATATATTTTCACAAACTGCATAGTCATACAATGGTAGAGAAACACAGTATGCAGATACGCAGTGTATAATGGAGACATAACTGATTAAGAACCTTACTTGTGATGAAAGATGGGACATATTTTTAGGAAACTGGTTCATTGTTGCCACTAAACAGCTAGAACTATTTAACCTGTGTGGTAGGACTGTGTGTGGACAGATCTGGACAGATCTCAGCTCAGACATATACTTAAAGCTTTAACTCCTATTTTAACTTTCATCCACTGACGCTAACTTAACTTTAGGAAGATCACTGAAGGCAACCACTAAAGCACCACATATCTCAGAATAGCTTTAGTTGCTACATCCTTTTTTACTAGCATATTACTGCCATGTTCATTTTGTACATATTAGAGATGTTCACCTCCATCAATGAAACTGATATGATACGAATCCTGATGCTATGCCAATAATCCAATACATCAACAAAAAAAGTAACTACCACTGTAATGTGATACAAATCACCCCCTAAACAGTTTGATTTAATCTGATGTGATCCAGATAGAATATGATGCTGTACAATTCAGTAGTTAAGTTAGATTTTTCAGGTTCATCAGAGACGAAGCAGAAAATAATACACTTTTTTCCTGGCACTGTATTGTTGTATCTCATTTATGCTGTTTATTTTTGACTTAAAAAAAAACAAAAAACATTTGCCCCCTTCACAAAATTTTTCACCAAAATGTGTCTTAACAGAAGATCAAATATAATTAGGCCTAGACCTCACACTGAACCATTTCCTCTTACCTCTACTGCTTCCAGTTTCAACAGGCCTCTGCCTTGGGAGCAGCCTAAAGATTTGCTTCTTAATGCCTGAACTGTTCACTGCTGGTAAATGTTAAAATATTATCTTTCCTCTCTTTGCATAGGTATAAATATACACATCCTCGTTAGTAAATAAATTCCAATGCTCTAAGACAGAGGTGTCAAACTCATTTTAGTTCAAGGGCCACATTCACCCCAATATGATCTCAAGTGGGCCAGACCACTAAAATAACAGTGAAAAAAGTAAAATTAAATTATGATGTTTACATCTACAAATTGTTCTTAAAAATCTGAATAACATGAAAAACTTGAAATGTCTTAAGAATAACAAGTACAATTTTAAAAATATTCTGCCTCAGTTCATCATTTAGACATGTACATTACAACTTACAGATCACAGTGAATCTACAAATACACAAAACATTTAATAACAGGCAGAATATTGGTAAAATTGCATTCACTTCTCTTAAGACATTCACGTTGTTCATATTTGTTCAGGTTGTTCACATGTTTTGTAAAAGGATAGTTTGTTAATGTAAACTTTTTTTTTTAAATGAAATTTTACTTTTTTACACCAAAACAAAGAGAAAATTTACAGTTGTCATTATTTCTAGGTTATCATGATGATATTTTACTGGTCTGACCCACTCAAGATCTAAGGTCTATATTAGGAGGCCTGTATGTGTCTGTATGTGGAACCTGAATTTAAATGATTTTGACACCATTGATTGTCAATATCTTCGGTGTAATTTTTGCATTTCACAAATTCATCCATGGGCCGGTTTTGGCCCCCGGGCCACATGTTTGACACCTGTGCTCTAATACAACCTGCACTCATTTGGTTAATTGGTTAATTGATCATAAAACAGTTCCTTTAGTGTAGAAACTGGCGACAGCGACACCTATTTTTAAATCTGGCTCTAAAACTCTAGAGGCCAACTACCAGCCAATCAGCATCCTTCCAATTAAATCTAAGGTAGTTGAGAAATGGGTTGGAAATTTACGGATCAAACACTTGGAAAAAGGATTTACTCCTCTTCACCCAATGCAGTTTGGGTTTCGGGCCCATCATTCAACTGAGTCAGCAAATTACATGCTCACTGAAAAATCAAGTTTTTGTTGGCTAAATATCCCTGTGTTGGAGCTGTATTAATTGACTTTAGGAGGGCATTTGACACCATCAGCCACCAGGTTCTTTTCAAATAATGTACATTTTTCAATATTTCTGTTGACACTGCTCAGTGGTTTAAATCATATTTGTCAATGAGAATGCAATATTGAACTGTTGACGGTGTCAAGCCCTCCTTCCAAGGTTGTCCAGTTGGTGTCCCACAGGGATAGGGATGGGAATCGAGAACCGGTTCTTTTTGAGAACCGGTTCCCAGTAGCACGGTTCCTTGGAATCGTTTGACTGCCTGCTTAATGATTCTGCGTATCGAGTCCGCCTTTGTTGTGCATGCGCGATGACGTCACACGTACGCTGCATTGTTTTGGTCAGAACGTAGCCAACATGGCGTTGAGGCAGAAATGGTCTAAAAAAACGACACCAGGTCCACTTACTTGGAACACTGTCAAAGCTTCCATGTCTTCAAAAGGGGGGAATCCCTCCAATATACTCAAACATTTGCCCACAGCATGTGAATCATTTACAGGAATGTCACGTATTTGATACTCAGCAGCGCTTGTGAATGTAGACAAAGTGAATGCTGGGCTGGGTCCGGTGCCAGCAACAAATATTGTAACTCCTCAAATACAAGTTTCCGAAGGTAAGAAGGGAAAGGAAATGAGGTGCACAACAATGGGAGACAAACTGAGCCGAGTTGAACCAGTTCCATGTAGTAGAAATGTAGCAATAGAGGAATTAGTAAAGCGTCTTTAGTTTCACTTTCACTGTACGCCGCCCCCCCCCCCCCCCCCCCCCCAAACCGGGCCCAGCATCATCTGTTATTATTATTTGTGCATACTGTATATGTTATATTTTCTGTGCAGAGATGGAAATATAAAAGACAGTTAATGCAAACACACCCATTAGTACTCTTTTATTCCCTCACCCAGTGAGAATCTATAAGAGAATCGATAAGGAATCAAGTCGATAAGCAATATCGATAATGGAATCGGAATCGTTAAATTCTTAACGATTCCCATCCCTACACAGGGATCAGTCATTGGACCTCTGTTATTTTCTCAGTGTATTAATGACCTCCCGGATGTATGCCCTGATCTCAACATTCAAATGTAT
Source organism: Sphaeramia orbicularis (assembly GCF_902148855.1). NCBI lineage: Eukaryota > Metazoa > Chordata > Actinopteri > Kurtiformes > Apogonidae > Sphaeramia > Sphaeramia orbicularis. The sequence goes on along the minus strand of NC_043975.1, from coordinate 38,645,112 downwards.
GCTGATGACGCCTGTCATTTTGACTCATGGCTCTACAACTGACAGTGTCTCATCCAAGCTTACAAATGCCTTAAATAAGTTAACCAACTGGCTCAAAGATAATTGCCTTATGCTCAACATAAAAAGACGGTTTGCATGACATATACCAAAGGACCTATAGAGAATGATTGCATTAATGTATGTAAAGGAAGTGAGGCACTTGAAAGGGTGACCTAATTTCAGAACCTTGGAATAACTTTGGACTCGAATCTGACCTTTAAAAAACATATCAAAGAAGTTAACATTTTACGCTCAGTGTCTCTGGGGGTGAATGGAGCTATGGGTGGACCTCGGCTGGGCTGGACGTTGAGATTCCACGTGCTGATTGGAGGATCAGTGGAAACGCTGAACCCTGTTTGATTGACAGCTATTTTGAGATATACTCCTTCACTTGACAGACTTCAGTTTAGAACCGTCGTGCATTCTGCTTGTGAAATCGAGAGAGAAACCACTACGAAATTACTTGTTCATTTCTTGCACTGTAAATAAAACACACTCATTGTACTTCCTTTTTTCAATTTAACATAATTTCAACGTTTTCTTGTTTCAGTTACATAATTTAATAATTTCTTGTTCGAATTTAATATTGTTTTGTAGATCATAGATCAGAAATCATACTGTTGGCTTGGTCAGAGTGAACTAGCTATCAAGTCCCTGGAAAAGAAACCTACTTGGTAAAATAAGGTCACTGATCATTTCCTTATAAAGGAACGGAGGGCCGAATTTATGTTTAAATAACTTGACAATTTTTTTGTTGTAAGCCGACAATGAGCTTCCCCTCTCTGAAAGACGAGCAGCCGCCACTGGTTTAGATGAACTAAAACGGGTCAAAACATCATCTCTGTTATAGGCAATAAGAGCCGGAATAGTCTCTCATTTGATACTATGATGAAAAAAAATGTTGATACTGATTTTTTTAAGAAACAGAAAACCGATGCCTGCGTAAGAATTGGCACCATCGGTATGCTACTAGTCTTCTGGAATTAAAGCTATACCTACCGATGTGGCATTTCTCACAGCACTTAGTAAAAGTTTGAACATGAACAACCCGCCTCCCTCTAAAGCCCCGCCCACTTCCCAAGTTGTCAGAAATTGACGCATGGTCAGAGCCCCATAGCAGCACTATTTGATGTAGGGGTACCCCTTCCACATCAAAAATCCAACGTGGAGGGCAGCCTGATAGAACTGCATGTAAATCCCTCAGAGTCGTTGAGTTCTGACGCTCCCTCCTCTTACCTGATGCGCGTGGTGGAAGCAGAGGTGGAGGTCCGGTCCGGTCCGCTTCGGCGTGTCTGCGGAACCCTCCCTCAGTAATCAGACACATCATCCACCTGCCGCAGCTCCTGTTTCATCAGTAGAGCCAGTATTTAAGGGTCTGGTCTGTACAGCGCTGGGTCAATGTCTTCACTTCCTAGGCGATGGGCACACGCAAAGTGAATGCGCGACCTCCACGAATTTTCCGTGGACATTTGAATTTTCATAGCCCATACATTTATCATCCTACATAATTTTACATTGTGTGACACCAGGTACATGTACCTGTATGAGTACTGTGGTCATAAAAGCTGAGCTTTGTGCAGACCTGTCTGTTTAGTCCAGTACACCAGACTCCTGGACTTTTATCTCCATCCTTCATTCATTGGACTCCTGTTTGTTCCCCTTAGTTGTTGTTTCTGTTAATAAATCCCTTTTTTCCCTTCCACATGTGCATTTGAGTTCTATCCATACCAGTGGCGGCTGCTCGTCTTTCAGACAGGGGAAGCTCATTGTCGGCTTTCATCAAAAAAAAAAAAAAAGTCAAGTTATTTAAACATACATTCGGCCCTCCGTTCCTTTTTAAGAAAATGCTCAGTGACCTTATCGTACCAAGTAGGCGTCTTTACCAGGGACTGGACCAGTGTCCTCTCAATGTCCAACAGAGCAAGGCTGCTTAGACGGCCTTGGCCCAGTGTGTTGTGGGTGTAAGACTTCAGCCTTTTTCAACAAGAGATGCTCCTTTCACTCTGACCTAGCCGACAGTTTGATTGATTTAACTATCTACAAAACGATATTGAACTCGAACAAGAAATGATAAATTATGGAACTGAAACAAGAAAACGCTGAAATTATGTTAAATTGAAACAAGGAAGTCCAATGAGTTTGTTTTATTTACAGTGCAAGAAATGAACGAGTAATTTCGCAGTGGTTTCTCTCTCCATTTCACAGCAGAATGCGCAGTGGTATTAAACTGAACTGTGTCAGTGAAGGAGTAGATCTCAAAATAGCTGTCAATCAAACGGGATTCAGCCTTTCGACTGATCCTCCAATCAGCATGTGGGATTCTGGCGTCCAGCCCAGCCGAGCTCCGCCCACAGCTCCATTCACCCCCAGAGACGCCCGGTGTCCGGGGGCGGGACAACATCGTGGCATTTATCCAATTACCATCCAGTTTTGAGGCAATGAAAAAAACTGTTCCACTCAGTCCCATTGAAGCCCATAGACGCCAGGAGTCTACGGACAAATGCACTGAGCAGAGATCGAATGAGAAAACAGCACAACGGGAATGTATGAGAAGTGAACAACACTGAGTCTGCTGGTTTGTGATAAAGCTGATTCTGAACGAACTCGTCTTTGAGATGAACGTGTTCTAACACATTTGTAGTCAATGAAATGTCAACACAACCGTACATATTTAACCATTTAATTTTCATAATTTTAGGGGAAGCCAGGCTTCCCTTGCAGTCTGTGAGAAATCGCCACTGATCCATACACATCCTTAGACAGTAGACTGTGACAAGAGAAGCAGCACGAAGGAAGCATCAGATTCAGAGGTACACATATCGGATGCAGAGACGGCGATAATGGATCGGATGCTGAAAGTATTTCACATTTCCGTTAGACCACCACAACGTGGTTACTGACATGCATATGCCACTGTGTAAACACTGCCACTGCAGAATTCAAACAAAGGGTGGGAATACTGCGAACCCAGCAAAGTACCTTCAAGACAGGCACCCAGATCTCTTTAAAGAATTCAAGGTGAGTTCCGTTATTCAGCATTAAACATTTGACATGCGATATCATCAGGGCTCGACCCTGGCACTGGTCCAATGGCCCAACGCAGTTTTTACAGCCTGGCCCATTCGGGCCACCGCCGATACAAAGTGTTGACAACAAGAAACTATACCAGCGGTCACTAACAGGTGGATCGCAGTCCTGACCCAGAAGCTGTCCCATACGGACCCAAACTTACTGCTGGTGGTGGAGCGCTTCTATTTAAACCAGCACAGTTTGTATTAGAGCAGATGAGGAAGCACACAGACCAATTGCATGGATGTAAAACCATCCCACATGATACCAATCAGCCAATCATGTCTGCGCATTCAAAGCAGTAAACAGTGTGAGTGACAGTACAGACAGATGAGAGAATAAGAGGCAATAGCAATATTCATCTATATGCATATGCAAATACTCAAATAAAGTATTTCTTGTTTAAGTTTATGGGTTTTTATGATTTTTTTCCTTTTTTTTTTTTTTTTTTTTTTTACGGTGGTATCAACTCTGGTATCGAGAATCGTGTGATTTTAATGGTATCAGCATCGACTACTGAATTTTTGGTATCGTGACATCCCTAATGGGGTCAGCGGTGAGCTAATACTAAGTACTTTCTTACCAACTTGGTAAATCAGGAAACAAACTAGCTAATAGCTTAATTCAGCCCAAGAATATGTCGCTCTCTCAAGAATGTATTTACTTGGAAAAGACTACCAATAGGCTAAAGGTCTTTTTTCATAATATGGTAGAAAAGTTCAGTATCTAAGACATAAACTTCAAAATGAGCAGCCCCCCACAGTATCCACCAAAAAAGCCCCGTGCTAGAGCCGTGGTGTGTACACTGTTAAAGGTGGGACTAATTTTGTTTTCAGACACATTCCTCTTTTTTTTCCTGTTTATACACATAATCAGTCACTTTTGACCAGGTGCAATGATTACATACTGACTAACACTTTATCAGGAATAAATCACATTGTGACAATCAATTCATGAGAAAAGGTAAAAATGTTTCCAACTTTATGAGCAAAGGTATTGTTCCTTCATGGCTTGTTAGTAGAGATACATGGGGATATTATCTCTGGTTCAGACTCAGACATAGAAAGAAGTTTGCTATGAGGTACTAATTGTGATGGTGCAACACTGGACCTTTAATTTAATCTTCAAACAATTTAATCTTCTATCTAATTTCTCACCTTGTACTGCTTTAGCTGGTGAACAGTATGTCTCCATTCATGCAAATGTGTATCTGCTTAATGCCTCTGACTCTCCCATTAGCTCTAGAATCATCAGTTTGAGACAGGTGAGTGACAAAGAAGTGACTGTGTATAAAGAATACCGTGAAGAGAAGGATCAGAAATCAAGAGAATAGTTTTAATTCTTTCAGATTAAAATCATTCATTGTGATGATGGGGAGAGAATGAAAAACTGTGTTCAACTGGTTTGCCCAAGGACAATGAATTACAAACTTATCAAACTCTGCTGCTCCATAAAAATACAAAGGCAGTCTTTCTAAGGCTGCTATTGTGACTGTCTTTTACCCTCACAAAATCGGCTGCGAGCCTGGGCCCTTCTTTTATGTCTAATTTCAAGTGAAGCTAACTATCAGGTCCTGTTTTAACGGAGGGCATGAGGAGGCAGCGGGAGCAGCATTACAGTTCTCATTATCACTGGATCCAACTGCACTTTTACCCCGGGCTACTGGCAAAGCTCATTAAAACAGGCCAACAATGGAGTCACATTCTGACTTCCTCACACCAAACAGGAACTCAGAAATTTCTGTGTCAGACACAGTCTGAAATATCACTGGCATGTTTTTCTTTCTTTTCTTTTTTTTTGGCTTCTCAGATTCTTGCATTGCTCATTTCTGCTGTCATGGAAGGAGGTAATTCTGAGCTGTCGTTTCCTGGGTCCTCCAGTCCTCAAACCTTTGTAATGAGAAACCGAAGATCAGCACCTCCAGCATTGTCAGGTTTGATGATATTTTGCTTCCCCTGTGATTGACCTCTTCAAAAGTTAGGGTGGCTTTTACTACTTAGGAAAAAATCAGGTCACAAAGAAACTACCGCAAGTTCTGTAAGTGCTAGGAGAGTACGCTAAGGGTACTCTTCTACACTTAATGTGTGATAAGTATTTTCTGCAGCATCAATAAAATATTAATGATAATTTCAACACTTAACACCCTGAAGACTATTCAGAAACCTGTATATGCATGTCTCACCCTTCTCACCCGGATGCCTGTATGCCGGTTATGGCTTGTTATTTGACAGCCTCCAAATCAGTCCTCGCCATGCACTTCAATCTTGGGTTACTTCCTTCACTGTATTGAAGTTCTCCTCCACCCTTTACAGACTCTCCTTTATTTTGTCCTCCCACCATTTTCTTGCTTTCCCAATTGGTTGTGTCTTTTTAGGTTCCCACATGTACATTCTTTTTGTATCACTTGTGTTGGGCATCCTCAGCACATGGTTGTACACACATGTATGTATGCATGTAGGAGTAGTTAAAGGTGCTACATGTAGTATTTCTACCTTAAAATGCCCCCCCCCCCCCCACACACACACACCTATATCAGGGACTACTCCAGCTGCTACACTGAACTGTCACCAAATTGCATCCTATTACTTTAAACTCTGCAATTATTTTACTGATGCCACTTTATTGTTCTATTTATTCTCTCCAACCTCTGCTGTTTACAGTGATATTGTATGTTTATAGTTATATTGTATGTTTATAGGTATATGTTATTTTTTCTATTTTCCACTATGTTCCTTGTTGCACCTTGAACCTTAGAGGTTCTGTAATTTCAGTTTTCTGTATGTGTTGTACATATGGCAAAAACGGACAAATAAAGCTGACTTTGGCTTTGAAAATTTTCAAATATGATCTAAAGTTATCATTAGCGGGTTTAGAATAAAGAGCTCTGAAGTTTTGCGAAAGATGCTAATGTACTGGAATATTAAGTTATGTCAGTCTGCCGGTGCCCCATGGTGAAGAAAACTAATGGCACAGGGCCTTTGACCAAAGCGTCAGAAAGTTACCAGATGGATGAGAACAAGTAAGAAACAACATTTGTACTACGTGGAACCGGCTCGACTCAACTAGGGTACCGGGTACTATTCCTGGAGACCGTTTCCATTGCAGGATACTACCAACTTTAGAGTACCTGGACGTCATAGCGACACTGTGCGTAACTTCCATGACACCTGCTCAGAGAGTTGCTGATAAACACTCTTGTTGCGTGTTGTCCCATTAAGGTCATGCTGAGTTTTTTTGTCGACCACTCAGGACAGAAATGTCTGAACCTCCTCGACCGACCACGGTGTATTTTTGCGGGCTGCCATCATTAGTGTTGGGCAGTAGCGTTGCTACTTGTAGCGAAGCTGGTAACTAACTATAATTTTCAGGAGCTTGGCGATAACGTCACTATTTCCTGAATCAAGTAATGTTTCAGTAGCTTAACTCTTTTATTGATCAAGTGGCATGGTAATGACCACAGACGCTATTTTTACATGGCTTAACACAGTGGAGAAGCAGTTTGTAGACAAGAAAATGTAATTATATAATCCACAACACAAGCACTCAAGATTGTTCAGAACGGGGCACACACACTGTCTGTACAAAACTCACTATAAACCAGGCGTTTCGCCCGGAGTGGGCGTGTCTTATTGGAACACAGTCATGCACATTCTTGGAAGTGCCGTGCCCGTGCTTGTGGACCGCATAGCAAAATCTGGGCAGTGAAGGAGCTTTTCCTCACTTCCTGTTCTCCGACATCCTCCCGCGTCGTTGCTGGCGGTACCAGTGAACGGACAGCAGATAAGGTATGGAGCGGACCAGGGGTCGTTTCTGGGTTAAATAGTGAACGCAGCCGTTTGTGCACCCTTGAACGTAAATAGTGACCGAACGATGGGTCAGCAAACGCAGAGGCTTAATCAATCAATCAAACTTTATTTGTGTAACACTTTTCATACATGGTACATGTAGCACAAAGTGCTTCACATCAAACCCCCCACTGTCCCGCAGTTGCAACTAAAAATAAAAGCAACATAGTAAAGTAATGTTTACAGCAAAAGTTTAATTAAAAGCTAAACTAAAAAAATAAGTTTTGAGTTTACTTTTAAAAATATGAACACTTGCAGCGGACCTCAGGTAGACTGTTCAATAGTTTTGGGCCGTAGAAGCTGAATGAGGCCTCACCATGAGTTTTGGAGTGGACTCTGGGAACTCTGGGCTCATGTTAAAAGCAAGCCAGATGTATAAATACGGTTAAGACCATTAAAAGTTTTAAAAACCAATAAAAGCACTTTAAAATCGATCAAACGCAAAATCTGTTTCTACACTTGTTGCATTTGCTAAGCCACTGTTCGCTCACTATTTGCGTTCAAGGGTGCGCTAATGGGTGGGTTCACTATTTAACGAACGATTCCACCTCCGCTCTCGTTTCTGTTTCAAGGCTAGAAAACTGTGACAGTCAATATTCATCAGCCATCCAAGTGAAAGCATCAACAATGTCCAACGTACGTATGACACATTTGTGGACCTATTTGTCAATATTCTTCCCTATTTATTTCTCAGTTCGTTAACCATTGATGACATTTGGACCTACAGATATCACCCAATTTTATTTGCACATAGATTTGCGCTGGCATACTGATGATCAGCTGATATGCTGTGAATCAGCAATCACTGAATACAGTGAGCCGGATGCATAGTGTAATGGGACTAGTACAAAGGCTGAACCCAAATGCAAGACCAGAACACAGATGACCAATTGAGAGTGTTTATTAAACACAATCACAGTAGGAAAAACACAGCACAAAATAGTTAACACGTCTATGAAGGCGTGTGATACTGGACTCTTCGTCCAGGCTGTGAGCGGGGAATATGGATGGTCAGCACGGCCAAGCCGGAGGATTCCCGTCAACACCCCGACTAGGGCAAAACAGAGGATAGTCAAAAAACAAGCCAGGTCATACACAGGAGGGCAATTCAGGAGGCAACGGGACATGAGGGAAAGGCTACTCACGGTCAAGGTCCAGGCGAGGGTCAAAATACAAGGTAACACGTTGGAGGCTGAGGTAGTCAGGGAATAGGCAGAATCAGAAGTCGAAGTACGAACCAGGTCAGAACCAGACGAGCAGGCAGACAAGGAACAGGCAGAATCGGTGGTCGGAAGGCAAAACGGGCAGACAGACTGACAGGTATCCAAAAACGCTGGTAAGTGAGCACACAAAGGTAGAACACAAACTGGCAAAGAAACAGGGGAAAACACAGGGTTTAAATACACAAGAGGGCGGGAAGACAATTGGACACAGGTGGAGATAATCAGGGAGGAGTCAGGTAATCAGGAGCAGGTGAAACAATCAAGGAGGGGAAGTAAAGACACCAGACATGACACAAGAGGGAAACTTAACAAAATAAAACAGGAAATGACAGACAAAACAGAAAAGACAGACACAGTCTGGGAGCAGACATGACACATAGTAGCGCAATGCCAAACACATCTGAAAGTATTGAAATGACAGAATAAACTGTACCAGCCTATACTGTTCATTTTGTAGCATTTGTGAATATAGGCTATTTTACACACCTTCCACTCCCCACAATCTATGAATCTTTCAGCATTATGGTTGGAATGAAGAATTATAGGCTGTTTAAACACATATATCGTGCATTTGTCTGAACATCTAAGGATGATCGGATTTATTCCGCACTAGTGATTTTATTAACAGAACTCTAAATGGTTACTGTTGGTCGTAACCACACCAACAACAGGACAAACAGATTGTACAGAAAAACTGTACTCTGCCCATTCTCTCATCCACTCACTCGTATCTCATTACGAGTGCAGACACATGGCACCGGTTCACTGGCTCTGCCCCCATACCGCTCTCATTCATTCATTCATCTCTCAAAGCCACACATACTTTGTCCTGAAAAAATCTATATCTATCCATAAATCGACGCAGAGAATGACATAACAGTGAGCGGATCAGTCCTCACATAGTAAATTCGTTTTTATCGGTGCAAAATGGGAAAAATCTGATACCATCAAAGATATTGTCAAACTTGTGTTAAAAATCTTCTTTTTCGAAAGTAAATAGTATTTCAAAGGAAATACATGACAGAAACAAAGTGAAATGAAGCTACAAGAATACATCCTCATTCTAACGCGGACCTCCGAGGTCTGTGTTAAAATCAGCTCTATAGCGCAGAACTGGGCAAGCGCTCACTTCTAAAAAACTAGCCCAGAAACGGGTTAGCACATTTTGCGTTGCGCTGGGGTTAACGAACTAATGCACAAATGCATTTTGCATTGCCTTGGTTGTTAACGAACAAAGAGCAAGCCCAGAAACGGGATAGCGCAAAACGCATTAAATGGACGCATTTTGCGTTTCGCTGGGCTTAACGATTTAATGAGGTAGTGCAGAAATGAGCCGCAGGTGCATCATGCAGGGCTGAGTTTTCATGGCAGAGTTGGAAATGAGACCCGCACTGCGCAGCTGTCAGATGACGGTGTTCACTTTAATGCAGATTAATGCATTAACTTTATGCATGCACTTTAATGTTCTGCAGAACATCCGATGGTTGTTGGCTGAGGTGTGTGGACGTTGATCACCACAAAGGCTCTTTTCAGAGCCGCTGAGCCCACAGTAAAGAGGATTACAGCTGGCTTCCCTCTTAAAAACTTAGATTTTTGCTAAATAAAGTCAACCAGAGTGCTCCCTGAGACAATGTTTTTTCCAAATAAAAATGGGAAATGCACAATTATCTTACAACTATGACAATAAAGTTACTTTATTTTTAGAACAACAAACAAATTTGGTATCAAAGACGAACATGTGACCAATATCAGTGGGTCAATGAGCCCGTTTCCATTGCACATCTCAGAACATTAAAGTCCAAACTGGTTCAAAACACAAACATGTCTCATGTATCTTTTCCAGTCCAATCCTTGTCCATTCTCCAAATCTAAACTCTTTGCCTAGTCTGGTGACAGATCACCATGGCAGCAGATTGGTTTGGTGTTCGTCCCTAAAATGAGTCCTGGGTACTCCAACGCTAAATCGTTAGTTCCACCTGATACATGTTCTAACCTGAAAAACAAAAAAACATCTAGGACTGATCCCATGCCCCCCCTGGAAAGACTTCACACCAAGGGAGTAGGTTTGATTTTGACATTGGTGGGGACACAAAAGTGCTCGAAGGCAGTACCCCTGAAAGTTGATGTTTTTTTGCATTTGCAATCATAATTTCATGTCATGTAGAGCTGATCAAACAAGTAAACAATCATAGTCAGAAGAAAATATCCGTAATTGACATGTTTATAATGCATATCTGAATATTTAAAGACAATACAAGAATTGAATGCATTCTACAATGTTGTTCTCATGAGTAACATATCCATTATTATTTAATCTCAACTGTGAATTTCCAGCCTCTCCTCCTCTAGCTCCTCCTTCTTCTCCTCCTCTACCTCCTCCTGCTTCTCTACTGTTTGTCACCTGACATAAATATGTTGATGCATGACATGTGAACAGATTGGGGATACAATGATCATAGAGTTTGATGGGACAGTTATTGCCTGAGCAAAAAAGGCTTTTACTTTCAATTATTACATGTAATTCATTCCCCAAAAATATGCATAGAATCACATTTACAATCTGAGGTTTTATTGGATTTTCCCCACAAATTTTCTTTATTTTTGTTTTTTAAACAGTTGCTCTCTTCCATAGAAATGCATGAAAATAACAAGTAAAGTAACTTTTAAAAAGTGCACCTGTTTGGCATTAGTGTCTTTTATTCAATATCTGTATTGTTGAGCCTCTACAGTTCTATACCCTTGAACTAACTTACACTTCGACTCCTATAGAAGTGTCTTCTGTCCAGTTTTCTTTTCTTTGACATCTTTCACACCCTAATTACTGAGCACACACGCACGGGCACGCACGCACGCACACACGCACGCACACACGCAAACAAACACATGTACAAATGTAAATGTAAATGACACCACTGATAATCAAATCTGTCTAGCTGACTCAGGCAGAATAAATGCAAACATATTGACAACTTACGTTAGCGGTCCAACTCGCAGGATCCTTTTACCAGTAGATGGAGTGACAGTGGGGACAGCCAATCACATGTATGTTAGCAAAACCAAAGAGCCAGTCGGAGAGCGATATTTACATTAAAGGCGGGACTTCTAGCAGAGACCGACTGTTAACCCTTTTTGTGCCATAATCTTTGCCTAAACACTACGGGCAGTGGTTGGATTGATAGGGACTACACAGCAGTGGCTGAATATTGGTAGGGACGTGTCCCTAGGATCCCTACGCAATTCTACGCCCCTGCTTCACACCCCCAGTTTGACAAACACTGCACTAAAGGAACCAGTTTGTCAGTGGTGTAGTGGTCCCTGGAGAAGTGGGTATACTCTCAATTTTTGCTTTCTCTCTCTTTTTTTTTTTTTTTAAGTAGTCCAGAAAAACACATTTTAGAAACAGTAACATGTCAGACTACTCTATTTAGTTTACCCAAAAATCCATCAGTAGTATTTGCTCACTATTATAAAATGATCATGACTTGATCAGGAGGAGTTTGTAGATGTTACTGGTCACACAAGCAGCTGCATGAATGTAAATGTATTCAACATGTGGCAAACATAGGGTTACAGTTATTTTTGAACATTTGTTTAAATAAAATTCTTAAATCTGAAGCTGACAGTGTGTTTTTGTTCATATATCACCTTAAATAAATTATTCTCTTCCACACATCAAAACCAATCAGATAAACTCAAAAGTGCACTGTCCATGATGTACACAATGTGTGTGATGCAGGACATAGAGCCCCACCCCTGGGTGAAATGCCTGGTTTTTAGTGAGTCCCCTGCCTGCACAGCCATCCAAAGTATTCTGTTTACTGCCCTTGACTTCCACGTGACTTTGAACTCCAGTTGGACCGTAGTGAGCATCGTTAACTACATCCTGATCTGCAGATGTCAGTAATTGGCCAATAATTTTTGGTCTTTGATTATAGTTATTCTGGCATATTGGTAACCCAATGGAATTGACTTTGCATGTATTTGGTAATTTAAACAAGTAGTTTCTTACGTTTATTGCCATGTAAGTTGGCGCAACTTAATGTAGCTTCACATGTAGTGAGCTACTTCTGCAGTGTTTGTGTAACTTAGCTTGCCACATTTGACTGGCTGGTAGCTTCTGTGTAGTGAAGCTTCATTCATGGCAGACTAACTGGTAGCTAAGCTCACTACATTTTCCAAGTAGCTTGCCCACCACTGGCCATCATATGGATTAACCTACCGGTATATTTACTGTAAACTTCCGAACCTGTTTTTTTTTTTTTTTTAATGGTGGGTCACACATTGATAAAGCAGAGACAACTCTCTGACCAATCAGTGGTCTGCAGTGTTTACACGTCACATTTTAGTATCTCTTCACCCATTTTGGAACCTCAGTCAAGCAGATACCAAAAACCCAGTACCGGGTACCAGATTCCAGGTTCTTTTATGTAATGGAAATGCAAAAAGGTAGAGTAAGTAAAGTAAAGTAAAGTAAATTTTATTTATAGAGCGCTTTTCACAGACAGAGTCACAAAGTGCTTTATCAATTCAAATCAGAATCAAATTAAGTTTACAGAGACCCAACAGAATCCTTCAGGAGCAAACACTTGTGATTGGTGACAGTGGCGAGGAAAAACTTCCCTTTAACGGGCAGAAACCTCGAGCAGACCCAGACTCCTGAAGGATGGCTGTCTGCCTTGACCAGTTGGGGTTAAAGAGAGAGAGAGAGAGTAAAGGAGGAGAAAAGAGAGAGCGATAGAGATATAGAGAGACTGGGGGGGGGGATGACACATGGAGTACGTTATGATGAATACATAGAGTGTAATCAGTCTGTGGTGGTCCTGGGTCAGGTGGGAGACTAAAAAGCCTTTTTGAACAGGAGGGTTTTGAGGTGTTTCTTAAAGCTCTCTACAGAGTCCATGGACCGTAGGTGTAGAGGCAGGTCATTCCATAGACGTGGTGCCACAGCTTTAAAAGACCTGTCACCGCGTGTGCTAAAACAGGTCCGTGGAACCATCAGCAGGTGCTGTCCTGAAGACCTCAAGCTACGAGTCGAGCTGTAGGGCTGGATCAGGGAAGCAATGTATGCAGGGGCCTGGCCATGTAGGGCCCGGAGAGTAAAGTCAAGTCGGTACCACATAGTGGAAATACGGCATTAGAGTCGAAGAAAGTGACAAAGTGATTTAAGGTAGAAGCACTGTCGTTGTTTTCACCACTGGACAGAGCTCAAAGAAAAAGAATGGAGTTTGATTCTGAAATTACAGCATTTCTTCTACAGGGGTGAGTTTGATTATGAGGTCAATGAAGGTATTAAGTTATTATGTGGTATTCTTATCTTTGTTAAAATAGCCATTGGTTCATCCATGGTTTAGTCTAAACTGTGACAGTTCTGACCTCGTTTGGATGATTCCAGACAGATTTTTAGTGCAGTTACTGACAACACAAACTGTACAGAAAATGGAGATGTTTTGTGCTTTTGCTACATTAATAAAGCTATAATGTAAACTATCAGGTGAAACAACATGTGAAGATTATGTGAGCTTTAAGCTGTGTGTTAGTTTTTTGTCTAGGAGAAAACTAGATAAAACGGTACGAAGTACAGATGTATGTAGCATGTGTATTTTATTCACTGCATGATACAGTCTGTGGATACATAGAGTTGATTCATTGATGGTTTTGGTAGTCTTAAGCGTGTTCAAGTACATGACTTCCCCTTGCTTCCTTAAGGCCCAATCCCATTTCACCCCTCGCCCCCCCCCACCCCCACCCCTTCCCCTTGGCCCTTACACTTGGCACTACCCCTTGAAACGGAGTTGCAAGAGGTAGGGGTTGAAATATTCCCCTATGAAATGAGACAGTCTTTTGAGACCTGTTACAGTTATCGATGCTGCTGTAAAGAGATGTCACAACTTTGTTTGTGAAATAATTCATCATGCCGTCAGCTGCTGTAACCATCTTTTTGCAGCAGATATGCAGTCTATAATACATTGAAACGGCAGTAAATGGATGATCAAATGATTAAGTTATGTATGCAGAAAATACTTACATTTGTGTTTTTTGTCACACTGCATTTTTTTGCTGTGTTTACCGTTATCTTGCTGCTGATTCAAACAGAATTATGGGAAATTTCTCATACCCCTCTGTTTGTAGTGTGATCCTGAAAAATCTCTGTTTCGAGGGCCAAACAGCCCTCCCCCTTAGCCCTTCCCCTCTGACTCATTGAGAATCAAGACACCTCTACCCCTTCATGGGAATGCACAAAATGGAGGGGTCAGGGGTAGGGCCAAGGGGTGAATTGATATTGGGCCTAAGTGTAACATTCTGAGTCTAATTTCCCCCAATGTTTCATTCTGAAAATTACAAGTGGATGTGAGAAATGAGTAGTTCAGGGAATTGACACTTATGCAGAACTATGTGAGGCTCTGAAAGGGTTAGTTTGAGTTTGTGTACTGGTTTTAATACCTAAAAGCCTAAAAATCCATATTCATTTACATGATTATTTAAAGTATTTTTGCTACTTTTTCCTGCTGCCATGCAGTCCTTTCCCTGAAGCATCTTAACTCTACCAGAATTCTGAGACTAAAAGTGTCATTCTGCAGTCTGTGTCACTGTGGTATTTCAATAGATTTTTTTTAAAATTTTATTTAAACCGGCAAACAAATTAACTGACTGAGGTGACGGTTTGATGAGACAAAATCACTGTCCCCATGTGAGTCCAGTGGTTCGAAACTGAAAACAGTTTATCATCTTCATTTTGCTATTTCATTCCAAGTCTCCAGTGGCAGGATATTTGACAAGCAAATGGAACGGTGTGATCTTCTTGTTATTAAGGTTAACTTACATGATTTCCATAGCATTTGTATATAACTTCAACTGAAGTTGTTTGTTTGATAATTCTGGTGTATAATATTTGTTGTTTTTGACTGTAAACATTTGACTATGATATAGAGTTTGAGTTGGTATGAGATTATTTATAACATGATGATTGTGATTGTTGGTTGCAAGGACCCCTGGGATGTTTTTTATAGGGCTGCAACAAACTCTAGTATTGCCACTGAGAGTCAGATAGACTGGTCTGTATGACAGGGAACAGGAAGAGCCTGAAAGGATTTGGTATTAGCTGAGGGTTAATACACTATTCTCTGTGAAACAGCCAAGATCCAACTGCAGTGATATTGATTTAAAACAGTGATCTGTCTTTGTAGTTGAGCCTGAACAAACAGCTAAAGAGACTCCACTGAGCTAATGGCCTTCACTCACTAACCTCCCTGTAAGCAAAAAGAGACACAATGCAAAGGTGAAGTACTATGTGTGTGTGTCTGTGAGTTACAAAACCTGTGTGAGTATTTGGATTTGTTTTGCAGGAATATGTTTGAATCATCCTCTGTGGGAGCGCAATGGACTGCAAGTCTGCAGCGCTTATGTAGATGTGTGTACTTGTGTATGCATGAATGCACATGTGCAAATACGGTGTGTTTGCATGCGATGGGTTTAAGCAGTGTGATACCTCCCGGCGCCCCTCGTTCACCTATCCCCTAATCTCTGCCGACTCCCAAGTGAGATAACAGAGCTTACTCACATTTGAATATTGCGACAGCTCGGCTGGAATATCAATTAAGAGCAAAGCCCTGCTTGCAGCTTTTTTCCCTGCTGATCTGCACTCCAACAGTCTGATTGTGTTGAGAAAACAAAAAAAACAATGCATAAAGTGGACAAAGTGAAAGGACATGCTGGCAAAAGTAGATAACTAAAGATGCAATATGCTGATATTGAGAGATTAGATATGCAGACTCAAACAGCTGGAATAAATATTTGTGACAATATAGAGGGGGGCTTCAAAAAGTTTGTGGAAAAAAGGACACTTGGAAAAAAAAGTTTAAATAATGATGTTTATTTTTCAACATATGCTCTTTTTAGGTCAATACACTTCTGCAAGCGTTGATACCAGCCTTTAAGTCCATCTGTGTAAGACTGAGGGCCATGCGATTTGAACCATGTCAAAGCTATGTTCCTTTTCTACAACCTTTTTGAAGCCCCTTCGTAGGAACAGCCAGCCGTTTCTCACATTTTCACTTTGCACATTAAAAAATTAAATACTGCAAAGACTTTTGTCAGGAAGATATTTAAAACTTAAGTGCAATGGAAAAAACAGCAACATTTATGAAGACCTACAGAAACACTGCATAAAGGATGTGACAAACTGGAATGATTTAAAAACAACATTATATGTATGATCCAGACCAGTGATTTAGTTCAGTTTTAGGGGAAAAATTAAAAACACCTTCAAATGTTTGTCAAAATACTTTGTATTTCTATCAGCTCCTCTTCAGCTCAGACAATTTTGTCAAATACTGCCTCTAATGGGCAAACCTTTAATCCATGATGGTGAAGATGATGGTGCTAAAGATTCAGTTCATGACGTTTGCCTTATAATGGTGGATAGGAACATGTAGAATTTTTCTTCAACACATTTTCTGAAATATTGGTTCAAATTTGTAGTACATTTGCAAACCAGCTCAGTGACTTTGATCCATAGGTTGATGTGTTCAGTTCAGCTCTATGCAGTTCTGTGTTTACATCCATGTGTGCGTTGTGTGTTATATGCCAGCAGTTGACTGTAGACCACTCTCTATTGCTTAAAAGAAATGTGGCTCAATTCACACACATCATAATTGCAGCCTGAAGCAACCAGATTGTGCAGAAAGTATGGGTGAAGATAGCACTGGGGACGGGGGATTTGTAGTGACCCGACACCCCCCACCCCCCAAAATTGATCAGTATACAATACACCGATTCAAGAAGGTGGCAGGCTGGAGCCTGGAGCAGATCCTTGCTGAGTTGGAAAAGCAAGGTCTTTAATAATTTTCCATGTAATCCTCGATTCATAACACCGCACAGCTGATCCATGAGCATCCCGGTGTTTGCGCTGCCTTACATGCCTATGGCTAATGGTGTGTTCAGTTGTACTCATAAACCAGAATTTCATCTCTCTCATGCCACTGGGCTGTGCGCCTCCAAGCCGCGAGCTTCCTGGCTACCGTAGGCTCCTCCTCCTAACTGTGAGAGCAGTCTTTCACAAAAGTCCGTGTAATGACCATGGACCTTAAATCTGTGATGTTCCTGCAGTAGTGATACCATTGTTTCACACATGGATCCCCCAATTAAAATATACCTGCATGGAGATCACTCATCTTACGCTGTCCCGCATGGATCCATACCGTAACATCTTCTTCCAATGCGGGTCACAGGGAAGCAGCCTCAGCAGAGGAGCTCATACAGCCCTCTCCCCAACCACATCCACCAGCTCTGGGGGAATCCTGCGCCATTCCTGGGCCAGCCCAGAGATATAATCCCTCCTGCATGTCCTGGGTCAGTCTCTTCCATGGACGGATCCCCCAATTTAAAAATAACACATAAGGATCTCTCATATTGCGTTATCCATGCAAGCATGCAGGATTGTAGAGTGCGACAATTTCCATTGCATTTGCTACTAAAATATCATTCTGTACGAAGAGAAAAATGCATCCACCAGTACAAGTGCGAAGGAGCTGCATTGGTAACATGTCTAAAATAGTGGGGAAAACTAGGCTACTTACTGTCTCTTGTCCTATTCGTCAGTTGTTGGAACAATGCTTCATGGGAGTTGTTGTTCTAAGTGTGTACTGTCCTTCTCAATCCGAATACAAAAGAACTATATTTCCGGGCAAACGTTCCCACCCTCGCTGATGTGTGATGGGAAACCATGACATTTGTATCATTTTTTGCATTGCAACTAAGACCAAGAAGAAGCCTCAAGCAAAATGAAGAGGTATTTTTCTGCAGTTTCTACCTCAGTATGTCATGACAATGATGTCAATGTATGCGGGGGTGTGGTCCATTCATAACGTCACTTACGCTAGCGTGAAAATGAAACTGAAATTGATCATACTTTCAACGTCCAACTCCCGACTTCTGTGCATCTCTTATACAGCGGAGCTCAAACAAAATTTTCACAATTTCTATCCTGTATGCACAGGACCCCCTCCACTGCTCTATGGGCCCCCAACAAATGCTGGGCCCCATGAAATTGTCATGTTTACTCCCCCTTATCGACGCCCCAGGTGGCATCTGTCTGATTGAATTTGCGAGTGTAGTGCGTCTCTCTCTCTCTCTTTCTCAAACCTTCGAACAGTACAAGCCACAAAGTTTTCAAGCATACTGAAGCGTATTGTTTAGTCAAACGGATCTTCATACATTTTTGTCGAATAAAATCTATTTTGAAATATGGAACTGATTAGAATTGTTTCTTGTCAATAAACCAAATCTAATTCAGACCAGAACAGACTGTCCACTGATGCACATTGAAAATATAGTACTGTTGATTTTGCATATTTAAAAATGTTTAAATTCATCCTGTTGTGTCCAGGTGGAGGACAAATAAAACACACCAGCTGGTGTGTGTGTGTGCACACACGCATAATGAGATATGAGCGTGTGGATGTGAGGAACGGAACAGAGTTCCAACAGTTACCATTTAGAGTTCTGTCAAAGTCACCAGTGCAGAATAACTTGAGTCAACCTTAGACATTCAGCCGGACACATGATATATATGAGTAAATAATTCAGTTTAGTTCAGTGGGGGGGGGGGGCATGCAGACAGCTGAGGGGGTCCATCTAGTCAGATGAGGGTGTGGAGATCCATCCACACAGGTGAGGGTAAGGGGGGGGGGGGGGGTCTGGGGTCACAGATATAATAATTCATCATTCTAACCATAATGCTGTCAGATGACTGGAAACAGCGGGAGCGGAGGTTGTTTCTGGGCTAAATAGGAAACGTACCTGTTTCATGCACCCTTCAAGGCAAATAGTGAGCTAACAATGGTTTAGCAAATGCAACAAGCGCAGAAACGGATTTTGCATCTGCGGTCACCGACCCATCGTTAGCTCACTATTTGCACTGAAGGATGCGCAAACGGCTGTGTTCACTATTTAACCCAGAAACGAGCCCCAGGCATGCACACATGACTGATGCCTGTCACTGACTTATACTGGTATCTCTTCTGGTATGGAGCAGTGCCTTGCAGTGCAGGCTGCTCACAAAAACAACTTGCCAAATTTTGTTGTCTTTTGTAGTGTTACCCAAAAATCAAAATCAAAAATCGATTTTTTAGAGGTAAAAAATCTGGATTTTATTTTTGGCCATAACTGTGCAACCCTAATTGGGAACAGACAAGGAATGTCTTCAAGCTCCATGTGAGAACTTCAACATTTATTGTAAAGAAATTCAAATACTTTTTATTTAGTGTGTTACAGTTTACAGTTCAAGTTTAGCATCCTAAATCTCTTACTGATATACGTTCTGAGTGCCTTATTTAGTAAAAACCTGTAAAACTTCAATTTCTCTCTTTGTTTCTTTGTTATTCTACCCTGTTTTGACCCTGAAACACACAGTAAACCACAACCACTGAAGAAAAGGAACACAAGCACATACCCACAGCAGCTTTTATGACATTCTAACAGTGGTGGCTGCTCGTCTTTCAGAGAGGGGAAGCTCACTGTCGGCTTACATATAAAAAAAAAAAAAAAAAAAGTCAAGTTATTTAAACATAAATTCGGCCCTCCGTTCGTTTTTGAGAAAATGGTCAGCGACCTTATCGTGCCAAGTAAACAAGAAAACTTTGAAATTATGTTAAATTGAAACAAGGAAGTACAATGAGTGTGTTTTATTTACAGTGCAAGAAATTAACAAGCAATTTCGTAGTGGTTTCTCGCTTGATTTCACAAGCAGAATGCGCAACGGTATGAAACTGAACTCTGTCAAGTGAAGGAGTAGATCTGAAAATAGCTGTCAATCAAACGAGATTCAGCCTTTCGACTGATCCTCCAATCAGTACATGGAAGCTTGGCGTCCAGCCCGGCCGAGCTCCGCCCACAGCTCCATTCATGCCCAGAGACGCTGGGCGTCCGGGGGCAGGACAACATCGTGGCATTTATCCAATTACTGTCCAGTTTTGAGGCAATGAAAAAAACTGTTTCATGAAGTCCCATAGAAGTGCATGGATGCCGGGCATCTACGGGCAAATGCACTGACCATAGATCGTATGAGAAAACAGCACAACAGGAATGTATGAGAAGTGAACAACATCAAGTCCGTTGATTTGTGATAAAGCTGATTCTGAACGAACTTGTCTGGGAGATGAACGTGTTCTAACACATTTGTAGTCAATGAAATGTCAACACAACTGTACATATTTGACCATTTAATTTTCTTAATTTTAGGGGAAGCCGGGCTTCCCTTGCAGTCTATGAGAAAATGCCACTGCATTCTACAGACGCAGATCCCAAGCAGCTCGTTTCATTCAAATGATATCTCAGGGGTTAAAGGGCTAAGTTTTACAGAGTGAAAATAATGTTAAAGGTAAAACTTGACGTTGCTTCAGACACAAAGAAGTCTGCTCATATTGCTTTTTAAATAAACAGTGGTATCAGATTGGTCATTTGCATCAGCTGATGTTGATATCAAAATGACACATCCTTACTTTTAGCACAAAGTTTGCTGAGCTCAAACTCTCCATTCTCTTGTGTCAAACTCCTGATTATCTCAATCCATTTGAAAATGATGGCATATAGGACTGACATTACCTTTCCTTCTGGATCTATGCATGTTCTTCTGTGCCCCATGCAATTTTGAGGGATTTGATTCGATTCAATTTCCCCTCTAATCTCACTCTCTCTTGCACAAAATATGTGGAGCTGCGTGTGATGTGTAGAGTTTGGAGGACTGATGAGAAATTTCCAGTTGCCTTTGAGTAACAAGCAGCCAGAACAGGGAGGGTTGCATAAATCTGCATACATAACCCAAATGTAACCAAGAGCATATTGAAATAAAGTCATTCATCCTCTCTCTGTCAAGTCCCTCTGTCAACTTAACAGTTCTCCAGCCTTGAAAGAAAGTAAAATGATTACATTATTTATTATATTTATTATACTGTAGATAGCACAGCACTGAGTGTATGTTGTCTCGCAGACACACACTTTCACTCACATATGCTAAACCCAGAAGTGCTGAGAAGAAACACTTCTACTGTGTTATTCTTTGCTAGATTTATGCAGTTAATTCAAACACAGTGGGAATTAGTGAAGGCCCCAGAGGAACACAGTTGAAAAATGATCACAATGGAGCCTATAAACATCAGTTCAGAGCTGTAAAAATTGTGGAATCATGATCAGCTCTGGAAGACGGAAGAAAGAAACAGCCAGTAACAAAGAGAAAAAAAATAGAAGATGGAGAAGAGAGAGGCGGTACAGAGAGAGGAAGGAGGAGAGGTAGATATATAGTAAAGAGAAATTGAGAATTTCAGTAGCAGAGCTCACTACAATATCCAGCTCGGAGACAAGCATTCAGCAAAGAAACCGTTGACTTATTGTGTCTTGTTTGAGCTGCCTTCTCAAAGAAGCACTGCTGTATCCATCTGTTTCAAAAGAATCTGCTGAGTAACTTTGTTTGGGATGAGGTTGCAGCAAACTGTAAATTCTCCCACGCAGTCGAGAATCATCCAGCATAAACAAGGCAGAGGTGGAGGGAATAATAAAGCCTGAGTTCATATCTCTGCACCTCAAACAACAACTCACCATAGCCTCTCTTTGCCGTCACTTCATCTGGTTTTCTTCTTTGTCTGCCCAGTCTCCCCTTGTCTGTCTTTCATTCGTTCTTTCTACCCCTAGCCAGCCCTCCCCTCTCTCCATCCGTCCATTCTTTCCTTCCTCCCTACCTATCCACAGTTGTTGCCTTGGTAACAATACAAAGAGGTTTTCTTCATTGCTCTGTCACTGTGGCAACGCTTGGCTTTCCTCCAGGCCGTTGTTGGAAACAGGCTGTCCTCCTGGCTGCTCCAGCCGGCTTGTACTGACCACTGTCAGATCACGGCCATCAGCTGGAAACGGCTCAAGTGCTGATGCTTCCATCAGTGAGCTCTCAAGGGGATACAGATCCTCCAAGATAGAGGGTCTGAGGATGTGAGACTGCTGCTGATTCATTATTTTGATTGTCTCAAGGCTGTGTTTCAAGTGGTGATGTCTCGGTTTTTCACATTCATTATTTCTGTGCTTTGTTTCTCCGCTCCGGTTTTGTTTTAAGGGTAAATACTCTAAAAATAATTGGATGAAAACTTCCAGTTCTCTTTGATAGCTACTGAAAGAACTCATAATCATTCAATGGTGTTGTTAAAAAGATGAACGTGAACATGGCTCATAGTCACACGTCTCCACACGGGCCTTAAATGACTTGCTCCACCCCTGCTGGCGGAACACAGATATTGCTGCAAACACTAATGCTGCACAGCTGGTGCTGAAACTGCGCGCCACTCACAAGGCGCAGAAGCCAGTTGGCAACTGAGCGGCTTATTACAACAGCAACAGGAGACTTGACATTTTGGATGTATTGTGCCAATGAGTAAAATGCACTTCAGAGATGTCACGCTAATGGGATTGTATTTTGGCAGGCTGGTTCCGACAGAGGCTGGGAATTTATACATTTACCAAGCCAAAACATGGCATCAGCGCTCCGGCAAATGATTACACTTGTGTAAGAGTGTCAGTGTTTTGTTAGTTAGTCTTTTGTCTGAGTGTCAATTAGTTTTTTTGTGGGTTTTTTTCTTAGCATGACTTTGTCTCTATTTCACATCAAGGCCTTCTAAAAAGCTTTCTTCAAGTATTGTCTTGACAGATTAGTCTCCTCCTTACCCTTATTGTCACTGTGAGTGGCAAGCCACAGTGACAACAAAGTGATTTAAATTCAGACACACAACAGAAACAAAGAAGAGGGTGGCAAGCATTTCAAAGTAGAGGTGTGGGCATGCATAGTAGCAGAGTCAAACTGAGGTATGCATTATGTCAGATTCAACAGGTTCAGGGTCTTTCTACATTTACATATGCATAATTTCTGTAATGCAGCTAATTTTCCTTTTAATACACAATGGTACAGTGGGTTGTGTGGGTTCTCTCTCAGTACTTTGCCTTCCTCCCACCATCCAAAAACATGCACTTAATAGGTTAATTGTTACTGTTGGTGTGAATGTGACAGTGAATGGTTGTTTGTATATGTCAGCCCTGTGCTGAACTGGTGACATTTCCAAAATGTACCCTGGATTCACTCGTAGGTCTGACATCCCCACGACCCTCACAGGGAATTGTCACAAACCCGCTTAGTTAGTGACAAAAAAGGAGTCCACACATGAAATAACAAATCAAAATTAATTTATTTGTAACTCATTTTCACTTGAAAGAAAATAATGCTTAAATCATTAAAGCAGAAAGAAGGTCACAATTAAACGTGCTGAACAGACTTTCTATGTGACCTTGAAAAAGTCTCATTTTTATATATATGCCTGACTGTAGTCTGCAATTTAAAATGAGATTATCAGCACCAAAATAGGTTATTTCCAAATGATATTTCCAGCATCCCTGGCTGGGTCGGACAAGACTGGACTGACTTACGGCAGACTTATGTCAGTATGACAACACACCAACCAACAGAATTTAGTAGTGAGACGTAAGCTTAATGAGTGAGGAGTAAGATCTGTCCTTTTTCCCAAAGAAAGGGATTTATTTTGTCGTAATAGTGGACACTGAAACTGGAGCTGGATTGGCAGAAAGAAAAAAGAAAAAGAAAGTTAAATGAGACAGTGATAGGGCACAGACTAAAACACTGGTAAACCTCTGCATTTAATGGATGGAGAGAACTAAGGGAGTTTAAAAGGAATAAAAACAGACCTGGAGTTGGCCCTCTTCCCTCTACACAGGTATAGAATGCTTCTGTTCTTCATACATATGCGGTGGAACGGTGTATTTGACTATAGTGGCTGTTGGTAGCTCAGTCAAACACTTAGTAAATGTTTCTGTGTTAGCCACAGTCCTAGCTCTGTGATATGGGTAATCTGTTTTATTTGGAGCATTGCTTCAGTCCCAAACTAAGGGCTTTGTAAGGTGAGGCTGAAATGGTTCTGTATGGAATTGGATGTTCATGCCGGGGCCTGGATACTAAACTGCCCTTCAGGAACAAGACAGTTATAACAGTAGAATACTGTGAATGCAGAAAGCTGAAGCAGCTAGAGCTGAACTGCTAATGCAGAATGATGAAGATGTTGAATGACTTAAGTAATTTATGAAAATGTTTGAATACTTTGTGGAAAAGGTAGTGCAAATGTATATTATTGGGACATGTCTTAAACACCAGTCTGTGTGTAACGTTCTGGAGCTCTGGAGTAAAAGAGACATAGAAGCAGGAGTCAGACTTCCAGTTTGGTTTCATTTTCGTTTCACACCAGTAACTAAATGCTACAAACGAACTTTATGAAGTTTGCTTGTTGTATCGTTTCAAATGTCACTTTGCACCTGCAGGTTACTGTCTGGAAAAAAAGAAATGCAGAGCTGTAAAGAGGATCTGCTCTTCATTCATTAGCTTCAAACACACGCCTTGGCCAGAGTCATGCACTTGCGACAGTAGGTTGCTCATGGGAAGCAGAGTCTTTGCCCCTTAAAAACACCACTGATTCCGGCCGAGGGTGTTGCTGCAATCCACTTTAAATGAATTCCCTGTTCAGGACTTTTAACAGACAGAAAATAACCTTAAATCAAAATAAACCAAAAGTATGTATGAAATGTAAGTCATGTGTGCAGTGTCTGGATGAGGGGGGAGTGTGTGTAGTGTTGAATGCAGGAAGAAATAATACTTAGATTCCCATGGCCAGTGGAAACCTGGATCCAAGTCTCATTCTTGAATTGGCAAAGAGAAAGAACATATATTAGACAGCCCTTAAATACCGTTCTCCTCACATGCACAGGTGAGACCTGTCCCAACTCCCACCCAGTCACACAACCAGTGAGCAGACAGAGGGGCAGGCTGTCACAGAATAAACAGTTCAGATGGAGAAAACGCATATGTGAATTGCCTGAACTGACTTATGAGAACACACTTGCAAATAGTGGATGATTGGCCCATTCTTTACTCTGTATGTCATCCCTGTCAAACCCTAACCCTATGGGAAATAAGCTTAATGGTCTGTGCTACCAAGTGTGACTTGGATTTTTCAAAAGTGAGGCCTGTTTGATTCTTTGTCGTGTTTTATTTATGTAGTGTTTTACTTGTTGCCATTTTAATGCAGTAGTTCATCTTCCGATGTGAAATTGTTCCTTCCAAACAAGATCCCCCGATACTCTTTGTGTGGTTGCTCTAAACTTACTTTAAACAGCTCAAATGATTGTGATTCAGTTAAAGAAAATGCAAAACAAGTCAGAGTATTTGTTCCTCTATTGCCGAATGACACTGGGTTCAGGTAGTCCATTCAGTAAAACAAAGTGAGGAGTATAGCTGGACTGATCATGGGTCAGTTATGAATTATTAGAACCAATATTCGCATTTTTGCAATTTCTACCTGTATTTTTTCTGCATTTTGTTTCAAGTCAACAGCATGTCAACACTGAACTGGGGAAAAAAATATTTATCTATTTCATTAGTACTTATTAGCAATCTATTCTTGACAATGTGAAATTTTGTATTCTCCTTTATTTAGACTGGAGTCACAGTCGAAACTGTCAAGCAGGTAACATCTAAAAACTATACCTTGTCTGAACAAAAGAAAAAAAGAAAAGTATAATTACATAAACAGAAGACAAAAGGAATATCATTAGATATTTCCACAAATTTTGAGTGAAAATTATATGAAAAGTTGACACAAACACTTTAATTTTTAATACAAATGTAAATCATTTTCAAGTCTTAGTTACATTAATAACAAACAATCAGGATTGTCCTGAAAAGACTACTGATCGACCTTTACTCTGGAGATAGGTGTGGATAAAGTTCCCTGTGATGACAAGTAACACAAAGATTTTTTTTTTTTTCTCTTTTCTACACAAAACTGCTCTGTTTGCCAGTCTTAGTATGAGTGAAGACATCCTTCCTATAACACACTGCACATTCAGATGTAGTTGCATCACCATGAAGTCTGGGACCGCAGGTCACAAAATGCTCTTGTCACAGTTGAGAAACTGCAGGTTAAGGAAACCGTTCCACAGTGGAAATACTCAGCTGGAGGCTGAGCTGTCACCACACATTCAACCTCAAAGATAAACAGAATTAATTTCCATCTGTTGAACTCGGGATATCATTGTTTTCTTTTGTTCTCTTTGTTCTGTTTTGTTCTGTTCTCCATAAGGTCAGACAGATACTGAATGATTAATTACTTAATATAAGATGATGTATTCACTCTCATTATGTTTGTACTGTTGGCTTGAACTCTCTGGTTAGTCTCATCTCAGTATAATTACTTTTTTCCAACCTAAATGTGCTGTGCATCGTATTGCCTTTCCATCTTTCTCTAACTTACATTTGTCAAAGTTAAAGTTCACTTATCAGCTTCTTTTTGATATCCTGATTCATGCTATGATAATACATCTGCTAAATTAGCATCTCCTTTTCATTGTGGGTATTCTACAGTTGGTAAATGTCTAATGTAGGATGGGTTTAAATACAGGATTGACAGGTGTAATTTGCAATGGGTGATCAGATTCCACTCCTGTAGTCTGTGTCTCAACATGGAAGCTTGGAAAAGTAACTTTACTTTTCCATCTTTATATTTAAAAATTTGATTTGGACTGAGACAATAGCTGCAGAAGGAAGGGGGGTGTTGACATATGCAGCTCCAGAGTATTGTGAAGGTGTGCAGTAGAATCACAGGAGTGACCTTGAATGACCTTACACACCTGCATAAGGTCAGAACTCTGAATAAGGCCTGGCTGTTCTGAATGACCCCAGCCACCCTCTATGATCAGAGTTCACACTGCTTCAGTCTAGTCGCAGATATGCCCTACCACATTGCAGGACCAATAAACACAAGAACTTTTTTCTTCCTGTTACTATCAGGTACCTGAATAGTGAATAGTGTGTCATTTGTGTTTTTGTGTTGTATCTGTCTGTTTTTTGTTTGTGTACTGCTGGCTATACAATTATTTGCCCCTAGGGCAGGGGTCAGCAACCCTAGTCCTAGAAAGCCACTATCCTGCATGTTTTAGATGTATCCCTTTTCCAACACACCTGATTCAAATGATAAGCCTATCATCAAGCTCTCCAGAAGACTGATAACGACCATCAGGTGTGCTGGAAGAGGGATACATCTAAAACATGTAGGATAGTGGCTCTCTAGGACCAGGGTTGCTGACCCCTGCCCTAGGGGATAATAAAGTTCCTTGAATCTTGAGTTTAACACCTGATGTTTTTTGCATTATTAACAGTATTATACCCATAGTCCACACAAATATGGACATTTTTGGGAGTGGATAGTCTTCCCCTCCACTTAACTGTCACTTCATAAAATATCTCTGTACAAACAAGAGTGTAAAAAATAAAAACAAACTCTCAAACAAATTTTTATTTCTAGTGAACTTTATACCTCAAATGCTGTGGAGTAATTAATTTCAGCAACACCAAATACAAGGCTTTTGCTTGTCACTGCAGTGCAGCAGCAATGCCATGGCTGCCATGCTGTCTCAGCAGTTTTTGTGTGAAATTGACATGTTCTCCTTGTGTTGCGGGGGGTTTCCTCCAGGTTTCCCTGTTAAAAAATATGTGCTTAGTCAATTGTCCTACCACTACTCGTGTGCTTATAAGTAAGATCTGACACTACACAGTGTCAGCTAACTGCTCCTGATGCACTAGGATGAGGACAATAAAGTTGAAGGTTAAAGTTAAGTTGTCAACTTGTTATTGTACAAATGAACACAGCATCAATTCTATGTACACAGAGGTGGCTTGGGTTTGTTTATTCTACATGTGAAACTCTTGCAGTGGCTGCATTATTTTAGCAATTTGAGTAAATATAGAGTAAATGTAATTATACAAAAAAAGATCCCAAATCAGTTTCTATTCATAACAGCCGATTCCACTGCTCCTTTCCTCTCGATTAGTCTTTTTGCAGAAGCAGTAGGTGGCTGATTGCCTGGTGGTGGAGGCGACGGTGATGGTCACTGTGATTGACGCTGCATCCAACCAGGTGACTGGTGAGAGAGGGATAAGCCAGAGGAAATGGAAGAAAGACATGACAGAGGAGACAGGTGGGTGTGTGTTAGAGGCTGAAAAAAATGACTGCAAGGGAGACTATACGCACACCAATTCAAGGTTTATCCAGATAATGCATTTGTCGTTTGTTTGTGTGGGCTTGAAGAAGAATACTCCAGGAGGAGAACACTATATAAACTGTAGTTCTATATGAACCTGAGATTCACCCCTATTTATACAGTGTATGTGTGTGTATAAATGGTGCTGTCACAGTGTGTGTGTGGGGAGGGCTAGCAGGGCACGCCGGGACAGTTGCAAATAAAGAGCCATCTGACAGCTCCGTGCTGAAATGCACTCTGGGAAAAGGAAAGCAAGAGAGTGGCCCATTTGACAGCCTCTGCTGCCTGTGGTGTGTGTGAGTGTGCAGGTGAGTGTGCACCACAATCGTTCACAGTTTTAGTGTGCATTGGCACACAGGTGACTCAGGTGGAAGAGTCCCTGTGTGTGTGTGTGCAGACGTGGAATTCTGACTGCAAGCATAGTGTGTGTGTCTGTGTGTGTGGCCCTGTAGTAATTAGGTAACAGTCTGGCCCTCAGCGATCCATTTCCTGTCAGTGAGGACAAAGAGAGACCTGCTGATGAACCATCTGGTGTCCAGGTGCATCAGTTGCTCACTCTCTGCTCACTCAATTCTGTTGGCACGATCCTCTCCACGACGTCTGTCCCGTTCGCTCTTACCTCTGGGATACTGCCCGATCCTCAGCAGCTGCCCGGCTCCTGCCTCCTTCATGAAATCAATCTCATCAGTAGTGTACTGAAGTTCACACAGGAATGAATAAAATGCTCTTGTTGATGTTGTTATCCATTTAGGTCTAGACAGTGTCATTCCTGTAAATACACACTGTTGGAGTTTATTGCCTAATAAGGTCATAAAGGAGGGCGATGTAAACTCATTGTGATGTTGTTTGTGTTGCGGTTAAATAGCAATGTAATGATGGTTAAAACATGCTCACCTGTGAATCTAGACGCTACATGAGTGTGTTTGCCTATTTCCTATAGAAAATCCAGTCTAATTTGAATGAAAACGATGTCATGGTTGTTATCATGCATGAAGACTGAGTTATGCTCCTACATCTGGGTTGAGTTCCAGACTATATCCAGGTTCTTTCTACTTTTAACATGTACTGTCACTGCCCTATCAAAGTTTATACTGTTCTATGCAGTACACAAATGTTTGGTACATAACATTTTACCATCACATGAACTTTGACCTCCAACTCATACATGCACTGCAGTAATTGTGCAACCTCTGGAGCTGAAGAGTGAAGCCAATGTATCAAAACCTGCAGTTCTTCAAATGCCCATCTCAGACTGATGCCAAAAGTGAGTTAATCCCTGAAGACTCACATGTAACAATGGCCATGTTTTGAGTGGCAGGTGAGTGCTGTCTTGTGTCTGCCATGTGGACTTTGATTGACTGCTAGCACACCTGCTGAGTCAGATAGTTAGAGTCCTGTTTATTGTATAAAATGTTTTTTTCATTACTTTTGCATGTCATCATAGCTATATTTGTTAACAGTAACTAAATACCATATTAATATAATTTTCATATTATATAGAGCAAAAAACTGTGTCACTTTCAAGCCAGGGTTGTAATAGACAGAGGCGAAGTCAACAAATAAAAGTAGGTTCTCAAGTACAGGTGAAAGAAAGAAAGAAAGAAAGAAAGAAAGAAATCAGGATACATTTCTGGTACCTGTCATTTAATGAGCTGCCAGTTGTAATTTTCAACATTTTGTTGTGTATGTCATTTGACTAAAGTGTTACTGTCCAATTATTGTTACTCCAGGATTGTTTCATACTTTTTACAAAATAAAAGCTCTGTTAAGGAGGTGCTGTATTTATAGAAAAAGTGTAATGCAACATTTTAATACATCAAATGTGAGCAGATAAAAATGAAGTTTCATACTAAATAAGACCATTTCTACTTATTAAAGAGAAGAAATTCAAAACAAAGACCTCCCTCTGATTCAAACCTTTTTCAAATACAGGCCTGGTACCTTCTGCATCTGAAAATAACATTCTTGGATGAAATACAGTACTGACACTATTAACCACTGTGACCAGTCTTTTCAGTGTCAAGTGTCAGTCCTCAAAATATGGGCACTTATTTCTAAAAAACTATAGCAACGGCCATCATGAAGCTTCAGAACAGGATCCACAAACCAACAGGTGACATCACAGAAGCATCAAACATTACTTACACACAGTCTATGGTTGCAGTCCACAGCATGATATTCGAAGGAGGAAGAGAAAGATTTGATTTGAAACACGGCCAGGATTATGAATTTCACACAGATTAGGCGAAATGACATATCTTCTTCTCCTCAGAGGATTGTGGAAAGGAACAGTCAGAGTCATACTGGCCTGCATACTGTTAAATACCACTGGATGTTGTAGCACATCTAGGGTTTTGGCACATTGCATTTGACATTCTTTGCATTAGGATATTCTGTCGTCTTCAGACTTACTGAATAGTATGATATGGATATTGCAATGGGTGTCATTAGAGTTCCAAACTATGTGGTGGATAATGTTACACTAATCCTTGTCTGGCTGGCTGTTGGAATAATCCTTCCATTGGATGACTCTTTCAGTCTGCATTCTACTCCAATTCTACTATCTGTACATTATGAATGTCAGTGTCACCTTCACTTCCTGAAACACCTCCGAATCAGCGGCCTATACTACACATCTAACACATGACACGGGCTACAGTACACCACCTGGCCAATAAAAAGGTCCCCACCTGGATTTGACTGAGCTAAAAAGGTGCTTTAACCCTAACGGATGCAGTGAGTAGCTTCACATTTCTGAAACAACCATCAGTTTGATAGAAAGCATTAAGATTGGATAATACCAGAATCCATCATGCTAACAGTATTTAATATAAACAGCTAGTTCCCCCCATATTAGGGTCTGTTTGAGCTCAGTCTGTAATCGTGACAAAATAAAACTGAAATCCATTTGCAGACAGCGCCCTGTGAATAGAGTTGGAATCAATAAAAATACAGCTTGTTTGAAAGGCTATGCCACCTCCTGAAATAAACATTACAAACTCGCCCCTTAGTCATGGCATGCAGGTGTAATGCTCATGGTGTCTGTAAAGTGACTGTGATGGGAGCACTGGGTTGGAGTGGCTCACCTAAGGATTTCTATGACCAAGTAAGGCTATAAAGCCTTGGCTATGAATCCTGATACAGGCACAGGCCACTGGGTGAGTCTCTTCAAGCTCTCAGAGTGGGACAGAAAAGTTAATAGCACATCTACACTTCATTTTGCTCAGCTGGGCTCTGTGTGTTTGTGGTCGCAGGTGGTGGCTCAGGTTGAAAAAAGCTGAAGTACTGATTCATTGTATTCCTAAAGTATGTCATTTTTGTGAAACAGACTTTATAAACAGAATGTGTCTTATCCAGTTTGCACTTCCTGTCAAGTTCATAAAATCCATCCATTTGTGCCTACATGTCCACTTACAACTTTATTGTGCGGTCAGCAACTAAGATAATTTTCACATGTTCCATGGAATTAAGCAAAAAAAAAAAAAAAAAAAAAATGGAACAAGCAATGGAACATGTGAAAATTATCTTGGTAAGATTTCTTGAAATAAGATTTTCAAGATCTATTGTCTAAAATTAGTTCTTATAGCTCACTGAAAAGCTACTCTTTAGGTGATTATGTCTTTTTTTAAGTGTGACGAGATATTTTGACTAGAAATGAGAAAAATACCCTTGGTAAGATTTAGATTTTTGCAGTGTAAAATTGTTAAATCTAGAAATAAGCATGTTGTAATACTGTTAGTACAAACCCAGAATCCAAATGCAGAACTCCAACAACAAAAGTTAGTTCCAAAAGGTTTATTGTTCACACACAGGTGAAAAAATATAATGAGTGACAGAATCTTGAGGATAATGGTGGGGATCTTTCTCCTCAGATTAGTCCTCCGGATCGAGGGCAGCAGCCCGTCTCCCCGAGCGGTGTTAGGATTCTTTTCCCCGACTGGGGAAAAGCAGAGGGAGGTCAGGGACGGAAACAGGTCATACACAGGCAGGCTAACAACCGAGCAACAGGACATAAGGACTAGGCAAACTCACGTACCGGTAGTCAGGGCGAGAAGGTCAAAACCAGATCAGATGAGGCAGACAAAACCGACAGGGAACAGGCAGAAGACGAGAAACCGAGGAATCCAAAAACAGGTCAAAAAACAGGCGAACAAACGAGGTCAAGAACGCTGGTCTGAACTACTGGAGTTACAAACTGGCGACTGACAAGGGGAAAAGACAGGGTTTAAATACACAAAAGGGAGGGAAGACAACTAGACACAGGTGGAGCAAATCAGGGCGGAGACAGGTAATCAGGACAGAGGTCAGGATGAGCGGGGAACAGGAAGTAAAGACGACAGACAAGACACATGAGGGAAAACTTAACAAAATAAAACAGGAAGTGACACACAAAACATAAAAGACAGACAAAACCAGACTATTGTCTGGCAACAGGTATGACAGTACCCCCCCTCCTAGGGACGGCACCAGACGGACCAGGGACATCAGGATGACTATGATGGAACTGTCGAATCAGGTCAGGGTCCAGAATACGGGACGCAGGCACCCAGGAACGCTCCTCAGGACCATAACCCTCCCAATCCACCAGGTATTGGAATCCTCTTCCCCGGCGGCGAGCTGCCATCAACCGCCGGACCGTGTAAGCTGGACCCCCGTCAATCATCCGTGGAGGAGGTGGGGGTTGGGTGGGCGGAACCAGATGGCTTTCTTTCACCGGTTTAATTTGACTGACGTGAAACGTGGGGTGAATCCTCATAGACCTTGGTAACTTCAAACGTACAGAAACAGGATTAATGACTTTTGAGATAGGAAATGGGCCTACGAACCTGGGTGCCAACTTGCGACTCTCGATCCGCAGCGGAAGATGCTTAGCCGACAGCCAAACCCTCTGGTCCGGATGGTAAACGGGACCAGGGCTTCTCCGGGAGTCAGCCGTGGTCTTGTAACGGCCCGACGCCTTCAGCAGGGCTTGTCTAGCTCGAGTCCAGGTCCTCTTGCATCTATGGATGAGAGCCAAGGCCGAAGGCACGCCCACCTCCTTCTCCAGCGAGGGAAACAATGGCGGCTGGTAACCATACACCACATGAAAGGGAGATAAACCTGAAGATGCACTGGGCAGAGAATTGTGGGCGAACTCCACCCATAACAACTGGCGACTCCAGGAGGCGGGGTTCTGGGAGGCCAGCACACGGAGTCCCACCTCCAGGACCTGATTAAGTCTCTCCGTTTGGCCGTTGGTCTGAGGGTGGAAACCTGAAGACAGACTGACAGAAGCACCAACAAGAGAACAAAAGCCTTCCAAAAACTAGCAGTAAACTGGGGCCCCCTATCGGAGACCACGTCTCTGGGGAAACCATGCAGGCGGAAAACATGGTTTAACAGCGCCTCCGCTGTTTCCTTAGCCGAAGGCAGTTTGGGTAGGGGAATAAAATGCACCATTTTAGAGAATCTATCTACCACCGTGAGTACAACCGTGTTACCATTGGATGAAGGTAACCTGGTCACAAAGTCCAAGGCGATGTCCGACCAGGGCCTCTTGGGAACAGGCAACGGACGCAACTCCCCCATAGGAGCCTTATTAGAGACCTTGCTGACCGCACACACAGGGCAGGCAGCCACATATTCAGCGACGTCCTTTTCCATCGCTGTCCACCAGAAGCGTTGTTTCACCATGAATAGAGTCCTCTTCACTCCAGGATGGCACGCCATCTTAGAAGCATGGCCCCACTGGATCACCTGAGAATGAAGGTGAGGAGGAACAAAAAGGCGGTCTGGCGGGACGCCATCCGGAATGTCACAATCATTGAGAGCCTCCAAAACCAACCTCTCCACACTCCACTGAAAAGCCCCCACCATACAGGAACTGGGCAGAATAGTCTCAGGTTCAGAGAAACATGTGTCAGGGGAAAACACTCTGGAGAGAGCATCAGGCTTACCATTTTTAGAGCCTGGACGGTAGGAAAGAGTGAAATTAAAGCGCGTGAAAAACAAAGCCCACCTGGCCTGACGAGAGTTGAGGCGCTTCGCTGAGCGCAGGTACTCCAGGTTTTTATGGTCCGTCCAGATGAGAAATGGCACGTCCGTCCCCTCCAACCAATGGCGCCACTCCTCCAATGCCACTTTGATGGCCAGCAACTCACGGTTTCCAATATCATAGTTTCGTTCAGCAGACGACAGTCTTTTGGACAGAAAAGCACAAGGGTGTAACCTGTTGTCCGTAGGAGAGCGTTGCGATATCACCGCCCCCACACCTAAGTCGGAGGCGTCGACTTCCACCACAAACTGTAGAGTCGGGTCGGGGACGGACAGGATAGGAGCCGAGGAGAACGCCCCCTTAAGGCGGTTGAAGGCCGTATCCGCTTCAGTATTCCACCTGAACACAGACTTAGAAGAAGTGAGAGCATGCAGGGGGGCAGCCACGCTGCTAAACCCCCGGATAAACTTCCTGTAGAAGTTAGCAAATCCTAGGAATCTTTGAACGTCCTTCCGGGACGTTGGAGTAGGCCACTTCCTGACAGCACTAACCTTCTCAGGGTCCATCTGAACGCTTCCTTCAGCAATGATGAAGCCCAAAAACAACACCGAAGGCTGATGGAATTCGCACTTCTCTGCCTTGACGAACAGTTGGTTTGTGAGGAGTCTTTGGAGCACCTGTCGCACATGCAGAATGTGTGTTTCCTCGTCTGGGGAAAAAATTAAAATGTCGTCCAAATAGACAAACACAAAAACATTCAACATGTCTCTGAGTACGTCATTGACAAGGGCCTGGAAGACAGCAGGGGCGTTGGTCAGACCAAAAGGCATCACAAGGTATTCGTAATGGCCACTAGGGGTGTTAAACGCTGTCTTCCATTCATCACCTTCCCTTATTCTGACTAAGTGGTAGGCGTTACGAAGGTCTAACTTGGAGAAGATCTTAGCACCATGCAATAGTTCGAAGGCCGAGGACATTAGTGGTAAAGGGTATCTGTTGCGGACTGTAATATCATTGAGCCCCCGGTAATCAATGCAAGGCCTAAGTGACTTGTCCTTCTTATCCACAAAGAAAAAACCCGCTCCTGCAGGCGACGAAGAGGGCCTAATTAACCCAGCAGCCAGGGACTCGTCAATGTACTTCTTCATGGCTACGTTTTCCGGTCCAGATAGAGAATATAACCTCCCTTTAGGAGGAGACGTACCAGGTCGTAAATCAATGCAACAGTCATAAGGACGATGAGGAGGCAGAGCCGTAGCTTTAGACTTGCTGAAAACCTCCTTTAAGTCGTGGTAACACGACGGAACCTTCTCTAGTGCTGGAAAATCCTTATTTTCCTCCAAGGGAACACTAACTGGGGCTACAGAAATCTGTGATGATTTGGGAGGACTAACAGGCAATTCAACAAACTTGCAACGAGTCTCACAATCTTTACTCCACGAAATAACCTCCCCTGTGCCCCAATCAATAAATGGTTCGTGAGTCTGTAACCAAGGGTAACCCAGAATTAATGGCTGAGAGTCAGAACAATAAACATGAAAGCTAATGTTTCAGAGTGCCCATCCAGGAACTGCACAGCAACAGGTTCAGTGCAATGGGTAATGCGGCAGATCACGTGATCATCCAGGGCTCGGGCTTCCAGCGGACGCTGAACCGGATTCGTGATGAGGCCCAGTTTACTAACCAGGTTCTGGTCCATAAGGTTAGCGTCGGACCCGGAATCGATCAGGACGGGGTGCTGGAGAGACAGAGAGTTAGAACACAGAAGCACCACAGGAAACGGGCGAGTGACAGTGGATAAACACACAGTTCTGCTCAACAGCGACCCCTCACCTGTCTTGGCATCAGGTCTAAGAGTACAGTTTATGACTCTGTGTCCACTTTGGCCGCAGTACAGGCAAAGGCCCTCTGTCATGCATCGGCGACGTTCTTCAGCCGATATGTGAGTCCGTCCCAACTGCATAGGTTCCTCCCGGTTACCCCCAGTCTCTGTCACCGGAAGGCGTGGCGTCTCACGACCAGGTCCCCTACTGGACGGAGAGTTGACCTCTGGTTCCATAGATTGCCAAACAGACTCCTGGTCAGCGACCCGGATGGCCTCGGTTATGACGTCGTCTAGGGAGTGAAGCTGTTGACGGAGCGCCATCTCACGGCCCACAGAGCGATTAAGGCCGGATAAAAATGCAGTGATCAGGGCCTGGTTATTCCACCCTGATTCTACAGCTAACGAACGAAAGGCACTCACATACTGCCTGATAGACTTCTCTCCCTGTCTGAGCCTCAAAATCTGGTGACCAGCAAACTGGCTCCGAACCGGGTGATCGTATACCCTCTTAAGTTCAGATACCAGAGCCGAAAAAGACTGAACAGCAGGAGAACCTTGTTGAAAAAGAGCGTTAAAGTAACTGAGAGGGGGACCCTCCAACAGGCTAGCCACGTAGGCAATTTTAACAGAATCTTTAGCAAAACGAACAGGTTGCGAATCAAAAATTAACTGAAGTTGTGTAAAAAGTCTCGACAGGTGTCGGGATTACCAGAGTACTTGGATGGTGCCGGAATGTTCGGCTCAGCCGAGTCTCGAACTGGCGGGGTGGTAGCCCGACTCTCGCCTGACACAGCTGCAGCCGCAGCTTGGGTACTAGTGAGCAGAGCCACCTGAGTAGTAAGCTGGTTCATCTTGTCGAGGAGAGTATGGAGAGCTTGGTCATGTCCCCCTAGCCTGTGCCCCTGGGACTGAATAGCCTCCTTGACCTGTGTGAGTTCTGCTGGATTCATATTTTGGCCAGTTTGTACTGTAATACTGTTAGTACAAACCCAGAATCCAAATGCAGAACTCCAACAACAAAAGTTAGTTCCAAAAGGTTTATTGTTCACACACAGGTGAAAAAATATAATGAGTGACAGAATCTTGAGGATAATGGTGGGGATCTTTCTCCTCAGATTAGTCCTCCGGATCGAGGGCAGCAGCCCGTCTCCCCGAGCGGTGTTAGGATTCTTTTCCCCGACTGGGGAAAAGCAGAGGGAGGTCAGGGACGGAAACAGGTCATACACAGGCAGGCTAACAACCGAGCAACAGGACATAAGGACTAGGCAAACTCACGTACCGGTAGTCAGGGCGAGAAGGTCAAAACCAGATCAGATGAGGCAGACAAAACCGACAGGGAACAGGCAGAAGACGAGAAACCGAGGGATCCAAAAACAGGTCAAAAAACAGGCAAGCAAACGAACAAACGAGGTCAAGAACGCTGGTCTGAACTACTGGAGTTACAAACTGGCGACTGACAAGGGGAAAAGACAGGGTTTAAATACACAAAAGGGAGGGAAGACAACTAGACACAGGTGGAGCAAATCAGGGCGGAGACAGGTAATCAGGACAGAGGTCAGGACGAGCGGGGAACAGGAAGTAAAGACGACAGACAAGACACATGAGGGAAAACTTAACAAAATAAAACAGGAAGTGACACACAAAACATAAAAGACAGACAAAACCAGACTATTGTCTGGCAACAGGTATGACACATGTCTACAGATGTATGAACTCTTGAAATAAGAAATTAACTCTTAAAACAGACAAATTACCTAACACTTCTAAATCTAAGTTTTTGGGGTTTTTTGTTGTGTTTTTTTTTTTTTTTTTTTAATCTGGGTAAGAACCAAATAATTTGCAGTGTAATGGACCAGACCTCCAGACCTGAACCCCACTGACAATCATTGGGATGTGATGGAGAAGACTTTACACATCATCCATACAAGATCACAACCAAAAATCAATGCAGCTATGAATGAAAATAAATGTTGTGGCTTTTATTGGGACATTGCATAAGTGTTACATGGTATGAACGGTGCCACAGTGAACATGTCCCATAATAAGATCTAAAGCTGTTCCGATTAAATATTGGGACTTTTTTGTTTTGGAGAGAGTTCATGTTTTTCACTGTTTTATGCCACTTTCTTTTGCAAGGATTTAAGCATTTCAATGCCGCAGTTCGCTCCACTAAAATTGGTTACACTCAATTCAAGCCTGTTCATTATGATCAAGGAATTAAACAATGGACTGTCAAAGGAGTGACAACATGGTGTGTTTTAGAAAGAGAAGGGCAACTGGAGAGTTTCCAGAATTTGCGAGAAAAATATGATCTGGGGACACATGACCTTTACAGATATCTATAACTAAGAGATTATTACAGAAAGGAAATCCAGGTTGACCCCTCCAGGGAAGTGAACAGTGTGATCCAAATCATTATCAAAGCATATAAGGAAAGTAAATCAAGAATAATTTCAATTGTGGGTTCAACTCACACGACAAAAATTCAACCAATAATATAAAGAAAAATGGGAGAAGGAGCTAAATGTGGAAATTATGGATGCTGACTGGTTCAATATGTAGAAGATACACCAAACATCCACTCATTCGTGGATCTGAAGGGAGTTTTCCTGGAAAAATCTGGAACGTTTCTTAATCACACCTAAGAAGAAAAGCAAGCAGTTAAACAGAAATGTTGGAGGGAATGTGGAGAATTTGATGTAGATCACGCACGTTTTTTTGGAAATATAATAAAATAACTGTGTTTTGGGAAGTGATGTGTAGAGTACTAAAACAAATAATGGGGTATGAGATTCCAATGTGTATGTGATGTTCTGTATTTTTGTAACTTATCTGATGGAAATGTAGTGGGAAACAACATATATTTGGTTAAGATACTTTTAGTGGCTTGCAAAAAAGTTATTACAAGGAACTGGGGAAGGACAGAACCACCAACAAAGGACCGGTGGATTGCAATTATTGATGGACTATATACAATGGAAAGGGTGACTCATAGACTATGACAACAGGAAACTCAAATGGACAAAAAGTGGAATAAATGGACTGATAAAAATTTCAATAAAAACTTAAGTGAAAAAAAACCCAACAAAAACTGGTTACACTCACCAACACACTGCAAAAGCTTATTTGATTTTGACTGAAATTATTCTTTTTTTCACTGCATTGTATACAGTATGACAATAACATCATTCTGGCCTTTCTTCAGCGCTGAAACAGAATGCCGAAGTGTGGAAAAAATGACTAGATACGCAAGACTTAAGTCATCTCTACAATACAAAAGCTCAAGTTTCACTCTGAACGCTTTTTATCCAACATTAATTATGCTTTTAAGTCTCACGTTGCACAAATAAAAAAGTTACCATAAGCAGAAATGTCCTGTTTTCACAGCATATTTAAATTAGCCTCACAAGGACGAGTTCTTTATTCATGTACACATCTTGGTTGTGTAAATTAGAAGCAGAGTCTGAAAGACAAGGTATAAAAAGTTATTTATTCAACTAGTTCACATTATACACCCTTCAGAAGGCATGGAGAGGAGCCCAGCTTAGTGTAGTGCATTTTATCCCTAAAAGCCCACAGTCTTTGTCTATGTCTATCTATGTCTATCTATGTCTGTCTGTGTCTATCTATGTCTTTGAATTCTGCATTATCCTGACAGAAAGAGAAGTCAGTCAATCCTTTTGCAAAGATGACTCATTGAACTGTGTAGAGTGGAGTCCCATAATACACCACCTTCTGCATACATTAATTATCTTTACCAGGGTCATGGAAAGGGGAAAAATACATCATGACATGCAGCAAACACATCATGACAGGACAGGCTTTGACTTTCGTCTCACTTCTTATGTTCAGCTTAACATTTAAGTTGACTTGTATGACATTGACGTCTCTTATCAGGAACAATAAAAGATCATGAGTCAGAGCTGCATGGGGCTTAGATTGGAGATGCTTATTTACTGAGTGTACAGTGTATTAGAGGAGAAGAGGTAAAAAGAATTATTTTTGATAAACCAAAGGGCAAAAGGGACTGTTGGAAAGAAATCTGAGTGGCATGATGACCTGATGAAGACTCTGGGTGTTGACAATGGAGTCCCTATAGTTAAAAAAGGGTTTTTAGCTTACCGGCCGACAGGCCAGACGAGGATTAGTGATCCAATAAATCTGTAAATATCAATGATATCAAGTTGGAATTTGAATTTTTACAGATCTGATTGGAATATGACCAAAACATGGACTAATTCTGTAATATAATAAATACACATAACTGGGTGATAATAAATGGCATCTGGATACATTTCCCAAAGCTTTTAATTTGGCCGGTAAGCTACAGGGCCATTGGTCCTGTTTTTATTTTTAGATCAGAGAACCACAGCCTTGTTTCTGGTTGTTGAATTTTTACACTGCTTGATTTTACTTTTTACAACAGTTCGGTTTGGCATTTTGTTTTTCATGCATTCCACCTCTGTCCTCCATGAGCACCCGATTCCTTTGCACAGTTAGACTTTTTGTGTTCTTTGACACACTGAAGTGCCGTCTACCAATTTTGTTTCTTCAAAATTTGATTATTTTTGATGTTTTGAAAGATGATAGACAACACGAGTAGTGTAGTGGTTAGCACTGCCACACAGCTAGAAGGTTTTAGGTTTACTTCTCATTTGGACCAGAGCCTTTCTGTGTTGAATTTCCCGTTCTCTATACTGTGGATTTCCCCGACCTTCAAAAACAAGGACATTGAAGAACAATTAGGGGCATCATACAGGTTTCAATTAAATTTAAGGACAAATGAATCCCATTTAAGCAAAGAATCCATTTGTGTCATTGTCAAACTTTTAGCCATGAGTGTACAGTTTAATTGTCCTCAT
The DNA here is from genome assembly GCF_902148855.1 of Sphaeramia orbicularis. Lineage (NCBI taxonomy): Eukaryota > Metazoa > Chordata > Actinopteri > Kurtiformes > Apogonidae > Sphaeramia > Sphaeramia orbicularis. Next base: position 38,604,145 of record NC_043975.1, on the reverse strand, counting down.
AACCTTTAACGTTTTAACATTTTCTTTTTCCTTTTTCTTCTTAAAGGCCCAGGATTACCAGTGCTTTGTGTGCTACTGTCACTACTGTCACAGTTTACCTACAGGAACTTATCTTTGCACCTGGTCTTCTTGCATTATGTATTTATTGGGGTATCTCTGCACACTTTGCCTTGTACTCTGCTCTCCATCTGGATCTGCAGACAAGAGGTCCACAGTCCAGTGGCCATAAACATATTGAACCCAAACTATCTGTTTCTATCTCCTTTAGGAATGTGCATACAAATGTGAGTTGCTGCCTTATTCTTAAGGTTTGGCATGAACTATTTACACTATACAACCCATCATGCAGAGGCACATTCTCTCCATCTGATATCTGTACCATACACCTTCAAACAATGCAAAGTGCATCCAGAACTAGATTCTTCCTGTATTGAGCAATCTGTTCTCACAAGCTTGTTCGAATAAATGTGTCCTGTATAATACATCCAGGGAGTTTATCAAGTCTTCCTCAGTCTTCAGTGTCTTTCTACAGCTGCCAATCAGATATTTAACCCCATACTTGTATGAAATCACCTGAGATGAGCTAAAATTGGGGCTTCACAGTGTAGCTTTCCAGCAGATTGAAAACACAGTCAAAGAGTAGGTGCAGAAGTCCCATATCATCTCAGACCAATACACTGACAACAACATACTGAAAGGACATTCAGACCCTGGGAGAGACCGGGATGAGGGGGCACCATTTGTAATTTTTGCTATTAGAAATGCCACTCAAGAGTCCGTGGGGTTTAGTCCTAGTGTTTGGGCATAAAATATGGGGTCCGCTGAAAGTGCTCAAAGAATGTCTTCTGTCTCTGTCATCCTCCAAAACTAGTGTGTCAGAGATTGTCTCAAAGTGCCGGAAACGGTTACAGCAAGCTACTGTTCTAGCAAAGGAAGCACTGTCTTCTTCTCAAGCCAGTATGAAGGAGCGCTTTGATAAAAAAGCAGTGGGATATCACTTTAAGCCTGGTGACAAAGTCCTAGTTTTGCTCCCTAGTCTTGGCTCTGCTCTATCAGCCCATTTCTCTGGCCCTTATGTGGTCGATAGGAAGGTCTCTGACACAGATTACCTCATTTTAACCCCTGAGCGCCGGAGAAAGATCAGGCTATGTCATGTTAACATGCTCAAACCCTTCCATGAGAGACATGAATGTTCTGAACAGTCCATGTTAACTGTGTCTCCTATGCTCGCAGTGTGCTCAGATATTCCAGAGGAGGAAGACTTGGTGGAGCCTTGTGCTACTCATCAGTGTGGTAGGCTGTCTAACTCAGAGTTCATGTCTAAAGTAGACTCTCAGCTATCATACTTACCTGTGGAACAGCATAGTGACATTGTGGCCAGGCCCGGACTGGGTAATCGGGAGGACCGGGACAATTCCCGGTGGGCCGGTATAATATTTAGGCTGCGAGGGCCGGAGTTCACTTTAAATATATATGAATTTTTTTTTGGGCGGGGGTCAGTCATAGCACTGGGTTGATCACATAAACTGCAACCGCTGTTCCTGGGCCCCACCCCCTCTACTAGCAAGCAGACGCAGACACACCGTGACGTGCTGTAATCTGTCCTTGCATACGGTTAGTAGCTCTATACGGTAGCTGTGGAGCAGATACGATCTGTGCTCTGTAGGCTGTGGATGGTCAGCTGTGTTTGCTGTTTTAATAGAAAGAGCAAGGGCGGCGCAGAGAAGGCAAGAATTAAAAAGAGGAAAGCTCTGGAAGCAAACGCAGCCAAATGTGACAAAATCTGCAACTTTTTCACAAAAACGACCTCCTGGTTGGAAACAAATAATGAGGACGATGAAATGGGTAAACCACCTTTCAAGTTAGTTAATTATCGAGTCAATGAATTGTGTGGCATTGTGGCTTGTAACATAACGTTATGCAGTTTAAATAATAGTATGATGCGACGCCACAGAACTGGGAAACTTTGTCTTGTAGCTCCTCAGAGTCAGAAAGCAGATCCAGCAGCAGACACCAGCCATGAGCCCACAAGTCCAGAGTGGGCAGGTAGGACTGCTCATAGAGGGAAGATTATTAGAATAAATAGGCTCCAATGAAGAGTATGGTGTAGGCCTGTTCAATATGAAAGGTGCTCTGAGATGCTCCAGGATTCAGCACTACAGTTGAGGACAAAATTATTAGCCCCCCTACAAAAATGTCATTGTTTTAAAGGTATTTCCCGAGTGCTTTTACACAGAGCAACACAGTTTTAACACAAATTTTTCATATATCCTAGTTTTATTTTGGATGCTTACATGATTTTAGTTTGCACACAGAAATGAAAATATTCCACAAAAAACAAAAAGTACCAAGGTCAAAATTATTAGCCCCCCTGATCCTAATAGTCAATTGTGTATCCTTTTTGCTGGATAACAGCCTGCAGTCATAGTATTTTTTTATTACAAGTCGCTGACACTTTTTTTGAGGAATCCGAGCCCATTCTTCTTTGGCAAATCTTTCCAGCTCCTCCAGATTTGGTGGCCTTCTGGCATGGATGTTCTTTTTTAGGTCACCCCGAATATTTTCAATGGAATTTAAGTCAGGGCTCTGTGCAGGCCACTCAGTTACATTCACTTTGGTCTTCTGAAGATAGCTCTTCACCAAGAGAGATGTATGTTTTGGATTGTTGTCATATTGGAAGATGAAGCAATGACCCAGACCCAGTGTTACTGCTGACTGCTTAAGGTTTTCTTTCAAAATCTCCACATCTTTCTTTGTTCATGATTCCTTCCACCTTGACCAGATTTCTAGTTCCAGATGCACTATAGCATCCGCACAACACAATACTCCCACTACTGTACCATGTTTCACTGTAGGGACGGTGTTCTTTGGGTTCTATGCCTCTCCCTTTTTTCTCCAAACATAAACGCTGCCTCTATGGCCAAAGAGCTCTAGTTTTGTCTCATCAGACCATAGGACACACTTCCAGTATGCATAATGTTTCTCCAGGTTGTCCTGAGCATATTTAAGTCTGGCTTAAAGGTGTCTCTTCTTCAAAAGTGGATTTTTTCTTGGTCTGCATCCTCTCAGTCCATTCCAGTTCAGAGCTATAGTGACTGTCTTCTTAGAGACTATGATTCCTGATGTGGCCAAGTCATTCACCAGTGTCTTGGCAGTTGTTCTGGGGTCTTTAGACCCATCTCTCACTAGTTTTCTTTCCAGGGTCTTTGAAATCTTTCACTTCCTATCTCTGCAAGGCTTGTTCTGTACTCTGTGGCTGTTTTTGAATTTCTGGATTATACTTCTCACTCCAGTTCTTGACACTTGGAAATGCTTGGATTGCTTTGTGCATCCCTCTCCTGCTTTGTCTACATCAATAATCATTTTTCTCGGGTCCAAACGGATTTCTCTAGTTTTGGGCATGGTGCTTTCTCAACTGACAGCTCAATGAGCCATACTGAGGCTTTTATACCATGTTTTAACTTAAATGTTAAGTGAAATCACTTGATTCACCTGATCACTTTTAAACACATCACCTGTGAAGTTACAGCACATCATTGCACAAAAGTGGTTTGTGCCATGACTTAATAAATGGTCATTTCTTAAAGGGGGCTAATAATAATGTCCCTGGTTATTTTAGTTTTTTTCTAAATAATGCTGTTTTGGTGTGCAAATATAAATAATTTGTGCCTTCTAAAGAAAAGTAGTATGTTCAGAAATGCTATGTTGAAAATTCCTTGCTCTGTTAAAAAAGTACTTAGGAAAATCTTGAAGAAACTTAAAATTTAATAGGGGGACTAATAATTTTGTCCTCAACTGTACATGAATGAAACTGACACCAAGGCTTTGCAAAATAGAAGATTTGTGCTGAGAATTATGACCATTTTTAAAATGTGCTTTAGTGTCAGAAGCAGAGCCAGGAGCCAGTAGTGATGAGGGGGTTGTTCCTGTCAGGATGGAAGGAAAAGGTGAGCTGTGGGAACAGACTGTGTGAACAAGCATTAGTTCCAGTAAAACCACTTTCTATACTCAAACAACAGTCCTGACCTATTTTATTTTTTATTATTAAAAGTGAGACAGTAAATACACAAAACCCACAACTGAAAGGCAATAGCATAAAGTAATATTAAATAAGCCTGCATATTTTGCCAACGTAAATATGTTAATTGGTTTAGTAAGTCAAAATGTCTGTAGATATTATTTTTTATTGTGATCCAGGTGCAGGCGAGTCTAGGGAAACAGGAGGAAATGTGAAAGGGAGAGCAGAGTCTACTGATGACAGAGGAGCAGCTCAGCAGCACAACCCTGAACCACTAGTCACAAATGAGACAGATGAAGATGAGTCTGTTGTTAGCTTTGATTGCTTTGCTCACCCTCAGTCACAGGACATACATACATTTTTTCCTTATCATCCTCGTCAAACCCCTAATATTACTATACTAAAAGTTTTCAATAGCAAAGATGGAACAAACTGCAAGTAAGTTGTGATGGAAATCTTTTGTTGCAGAGGATACGAAAATGATAGAGTTATTAGAGAGTGCGGCAAGCTTTATTTTTTGTATTATTTTTTTATTTAATATTTTTATATATTATTTTATTTCATTTCAAACATTTTAAAGGTTTGAAAAATGTTAACACTTATAAGAACAAAAATATAGATTTTGTTATTGTTGTGTTGTGAGGAATAATAATGTTGGAGATGTCGATGTGCACTCACTGTTGAAATAAATCCACATTGTGAAGCAACCTTTACTTGCACTGAATTGGAAATATTTTAGAAAATACACTGAATTACAAGGCTTTGCAGAACAGTGTGTAGACCTAACATGTAAGGTTATAATTCCATAATTTTAATAATAATTGGTCGTGATCTAAAGTGAGCCGGTCTGAGGTATGAAACTCAAGGGCTGAAAATGAGTCTCAGTCCGGCCCTGACTGTGGCCCTACTACAGTCATATCCCTCACTATTTACAGATACTCCATCTCGTACCAGTGTCCTTGAACATGACATTGATGTTGGATCGGCTGCTCCAATTAAACAGCATGCTTATCGGTGTCCCATAGACAAGCGTGAAGCTATGAAAAAGGAGGTAAACTATCTGTCAGATAATGGGCTAGCTAAACCAAGCCATAGTCCTTGGAGTTCTCCTTGTCTTCTCACACCAAAATCTGATGGAATCTGATGGAATCTGTACTGACTTTAGATAAGTAAATGCTGTTACTGTTCCTGACTCATTTCCATTACAATGTATGGAGGACTGTATAGACAGCATTGGTCCTGCAGTGCACATCACAAAACTAAACCTTTTAAAAGGCTACTGGCAGGTTCCATTAACTCCCAGGGCATCTGGCATCTCTGCTTTTGTCACCCCAGACCATTTCCTGCAATATACAGTTATGGCATTTGGCATGAGGAATGCCCCTGCCACATTTCACCGCCTTATGCATTCTGTCCTTAGTGATGTTGCCCATTGTAATATGTATCTGTGTCAGGATCTGTGCCTGTGTGACTCTCAGCTCCTCCCTTTTGGTCATGGATCTGTGCCTATGTGACTCTCTGCTCCTCCCTTTTGGTCATGCCTGTGTGACCCTCAGTTTTTCTGTTTTTCTAATCATCATCATCAGACTCACCTGCTGGCGCTGCGTGGCTGCAGCCAATTACCTCTAGCCTATTTAAGGCTTTGGTTTGCAGCCATGCAGCGCTGGTCCATTTTTCCTCTTCACTCTTTTCCATAACCCGGACATTATCCATTTTTCATCTACAGACTCTGACCCAGGTTATGTGTGTTTTTTTTTGTCTTCCTTTATGGACTCTGTTCTTGGTACTGTGCTTTCCGTTGTTTAGTTTTTATTTTTGTTTAATAAACTTGTGTTTTTTCCCCTTCAGTACCGTGCATTTGAGTCCTCTCTTTTTTCCCCGTTGTGACAATCTGGATGTAGTCTGTACCGACACTTGGTTGGACCACATTTCTTCCCTGTGTGAAGTGTTTCAGTGGTTGTCCTGTGCCAATCTTACCCTTAACCTGTCCAAATGTGAGTTTGGTAAGGCCACAGTAACATATCTGGGTGAGGTTGTCGGTCATGGTCAAATTCGACCTGTAAATGCTAAAGTTGAGACTGTTTTGTCATATCCCACTCCGTCTACAAGAAGAGAGTTGCGTTGTTTTTTGGGTCTGACTGGTTATTATCGGTGTCTCTGCAGAAATTTTCTGTCTTGGTTGCTCCCCTTACTGCTCTGTGTAGCCCATCTGTTCCATTTGTCTGGTCTGAAGCTTGTGAGCGTGCTTTTCAAGCTGGCAAAGTCGCTGTTATGCAGTGCTCCTGTGCTCTATGCTCCTAACTATTCAAAACCTTTCAGCCTTGAAGCTGATGCTAGTGCCAGTGGAGCAGGTTCTGCCCTTCTGCAGGATGATGATGCTGGTGTACCTCATCCAATCTCGTACGTCTCAGCTAAGTTCAAAAAGCATCAGCTTAATTATTCCACCACTGAAAAAGAAACTTTGGCTATGCTTTTGGCTCTCCAACACTTCTATGTTTATGTCAGTTCTACTCACAGCCCAGTCTTTATCTTCACTGATCATTACCCTCTTGTGTTTCTGTCTAAAATGTATAACCACAACCAGCGTTTAATGTGCCGGGCATTGTTGGTTCAGGGCTACAATCTTGTCATCAGGCACAAGAAGGGCAAGGACAACATCGTGGCTGACGCGCTGTTCAGGACTGAAGATTGGAGATTCCAGATTTACAGAAGAACCTTTGTATCCTTTTCATATGTTGTGTAGTCACTATTTGGTAACTAATGTGGCTGAGGAGCAGTGATAGCCTATGATGTGTATTTTGAGAGTGATTTAGAGTAATAAGTTTCGTGTGCTATAACTGTTATGTTTACTCTTGGTTGTTTTTTTTTCTCCTTGTCTCCGCCTTCCATTCGGGCCGACTGGAAACACCTGCAACTAATTCACCAGCCTATAAAAGCTCGGAGCTCCAACAATGAAGACCAGTGGGTCCATCGCTGCAGTTTGCTTTTTGTTTCAGTTTATGCTCATTTTTAAGTAATTGTAGCTGTGTACAATTTTTCTTTTTGTATAATAAATTTTCAGCCTTTTTGTTTACAAGCGACCTGCTCTCCACGTTTTTCTTTGCTGTCTCCCGGAACATTTTTTTTTTTCCTTTTAGTTTTTGTTATGTGTCGGCACCCTAGACCTCCTGGCACGTAACACTCAGATTTGAGTTTTGTGGACTGAATTGTGGATTTTGTAATTCAGACATCAGTGCTTCAACAACCTATAAATATCCCTTCCTTGTTCGTGTCCTTTGTATCGTGTCATCTTTGGTTTCCTCTGTGAAACATCTGTCTCTGTCTTGTATTTTCCTCAGATGTCCTTTTGTGAACACCTTGGACATTTTGTACTGAAACTGTTGCATCCATCCACTAACACCTCCAGTTCTACCACTGAAAATTTCACTTTCTGCTGCAGTTCTACCACTGAAAATTTCACTTTCCGCTGCCTCTCCCTGAGTTGCTGCTCCCTGAAAGAAACACATGCATCAAACTTATTCATGTGTTTGTCAGATTACATGTAATAAATTGTGTCTGTATTAGTTGAATCCCCACAGCATCATCAGGTCTGTCTATGTATGTAGGTGGTTTGCACTGCTTTGTAAACCTAACTTATTTTTTAACTTCGTCATTAAATGGTCATAATTTTTCCATTCACCTCCTCATCTTCAAAGCAGGATAGCACCACACAGATAAGCTAGTAATACGGAGAAAAAAAATAAAGGTTTGCAGAAAATAAAAGCTGAACAGAGTGGAGCATGATGTAGTCAGACTATCAGGGCACATTTCTAATTTCAGGCAACATTACTATGTTGTGAAGCAAGACTCCCTTGGATCTCAAGGTTCAAACAAACAGTGTTAGAGACGACAAAGTGAGTCCCAGCGACACTGTCAGGGTATCCCTTCAGGCTGTACATCTCTTTCTCTTTGCAGATTAGAGTCTGACTCCTCCTGGTCTGAAGCTTTAGAAGGGAATGGTTCATTTTCTCAGATGCTGGTTTGGCCGCCCTGGGCCATGAGAATAATATATGCAATTTCTGAAAAGCGGAACGCTGTTTTCACTATATTATTGATGTGCTCTGCAGTGAAATGTAATGCTTCTGCAGACGTATTAGAAAACTTCTAGAGATTACATTGTGAGAAACATTTAAAGATGATATCGCCTATGATACGAGGAGAATGATGGGAAGAGCCACTGTGAGATGATGACAGCAATGATGATGCCCCTGTCGGCTGAAGCGCAGATCTGTGCCAGATGGCTTTAAACACACATACAGCTCTTGTTGTGCAGCTCTGCTCTACTGAGCAGGATTCAGGAAGGTAGGGAGGGGATTGGCAAGGGAGCAGGAATAAAAGCAGGTTTGCTTTGTTTTGAGTTAAATTCCCTGGACCATTTCCTTGCTGCCAATAGCACTGGCAGGCTGAGTAATTAGTGCAGACTCAGATTGTGTGAATGCATGTGTGTAGGGGTGTGTAGCTCCTCAGATGGCTGTGAGGGGTAGCATTTTTGTGCAGTTAAAAGCTTGTTGTTTTTATTTTTTATTTTTTCACCTGGCACACTCGGTTCATTTGGAGGTAAAAAAAAAAAAAAAATTCAATATTTACAACCGTAAACAGTAGGTTGGATTCTGTCTGGCAGTGATCTTCCATTTGAAGCCCAAGGACACATTAACTCTGTGGCTGCAGCTCTCCATGCATGAAGAGAAGCAGCAGGAGAAAGAGGACAAGACCAAGCAAATGTTTTTTTTTTGCTGAGTTGGTCTGAATTAGTGTTTCTCAAACTGTGGGGCAGGCCCCCTAGGGGAGGTGCAAAGGCTTGCCAGGGAGGGCATGGGATCACTCCTGGGTGCTTTTTTTTTCTCTTCAGGTTAGAACATGTAGCAGGTGGAACTAATGTTTTAATGTTGGACCACCCAGGACTCATTTTAGGGACGTACAACAAACAAATATACTGCCATGGTGATCTGTCACTAGCCTAGACAGAGAGTTTAGGTTTGGAAAATGGACAAGTATTTTACTGGAAAAAAAAGTGGAATATTTCTGTATTTGTACAGTTTGCTCTATAATGTTCGGAGATGTGCAATGTAAATGGGCTCATTGCAGCCACTGATATTGTTAAAATGTTCATCTTTGTTACCAAAATTTGTTTGTTCTAAAAGAAAGTAACTTTATTGCTATAGTTGTGCGATAATTGTGCATTTCCTATTTTTATTTGGAAATATATTGTCTCAGGGAACAGTCTTGTTGAGTTTATTTATATTGTTCAAGCATTATAAGTTATTTTTAATTTGCACAACAAATTATTCAAGGAAAAGCAAATAGTATTGTTACAATATTGATGTTTCTTTCAATAAAAATTACAGTTGCACCGCTGTTACAATGTTGTTTGGGTTGAGGGTGGCCTGGTGATTTTTCGTCCTCCAAAGGGGGGCCCGACAGAAAAAGATTGAGAACCACTGAACTGAATTAGGAGGAAACCTCATGGACTGAGGCCTCATCTCTCTCCTACTGCATGGTGGAACCTTGTGGGTAGATCTCCAGACTTTGTAGGGGGACACACCAGTGTATTGGCTGAACATTGGCACTGATTAATATTTGTTTCTCTCACGAAAGGAGGGATAAATATAATAAAATAATGATGATGATGTGATAAAAAAAGAAAAAAAAAATCATTCATTTTCTGAACCGCGTAATCCTTGAGTGGGGTGAAATACACCCTGGACATGTCACCAGTTCATCACAGGACTGAACATGTACAGACAAACAACCACTCACTGTCACATTCACATGTATGGATGATGTAGACTGTGTGCACAATTATTAGGTGAGTTGTATTTTTGAGGATTAAAGAACCACAGCACTCTCTCTCAATCCAAAATGTTCATAAAGCTCAAACCTAAATATCTAAGAAAGGAAAAGTGAGGTCCTAAGCCTTCATTCTCTGAGTCTGTCAGTTTCTGGATTCTCTGAGTCTGTCAGTGGTTGTTGCACAAAAAGCCAATCAGCTTTTTGTGCAACAACCACATCCTCTCAGATGCTGTTCAGAGAAGTGGACTTGTTCTTCACCATAAAACTCCTGTTTAAGAAAGGAGGACGAGTTCTCAATAGGGTTTAGGTCAGGTGAGGAAGGTAGCCATGTCATTATTCTTCCTTCTTTAAAGACTTTACTGGCTAGACATGCAGTGGAGTACTTTGACACATGTGATAGAACATTGTCCTGCATAAAAATCATGAAAAAAAAAAAAAGAAAGATACAGACTTTTTCCTTTACCACTGCTAGATGAACGTCTCTTCTAAACACTGGAAGTGGTTATGGGAGTTGATTTTGAGTTCATCTTCCAAATCCGTCTTCTGAGTTCAACCCAAAAAGATTGATCTAGCTCATCTTTGACAATCCAAGCCCATACAAGGACCCCACCTCCACCTTGGCATCTGAGTGGAAGTGGAGTTCTGTGATGTTACTGATGCAGCTGTGGGTCCATCTGTCTGGTCTATCAACAGTTACTCTGAACTTATTTGTCCATAAAACCTATAAAAATATATCTTCAGATAGTTTTTGGCCCAGTCCTGTTGTTTCATCGTATGTGTCTTCTTCAGTGGTCGTCATATTTCAGCCTTTCTCACCTTGACCTTGTCTCGGAGAACTGAACATCTTCTGGGCATTGTAGGCAGATTTTTTTTGTTCTGGAACCAGGCACATGCACATATAAGGTCCAAATGGGGCTTGAACCCCTGCCCTTTTTGCCCTGTAGAAAAAAACGGCCTTTTTATTTTTTTCAAATAAATAAATTCCTGCTCTGCATAGGGATGTAAAAGAAAATGGCAGTATAAAAATGCAAAGAGAGAGAGCAAGAGAACAAGAGAGCAGGAGAGGTACAATCCACAGCCACATCTACGAGGGCCGTTCAATAAGTTCATGGCCTCACCCAGAAATACTGGTTGTTATAATACAGGATGTTACATTCTTTCGTGATGGGATAGTGATGCTTGAACATCGATGGACCAAGTGCATTGCTGTAAATGGAGAATATGTTGAAAAATAAAATATAAATTATCAGTCTGTGTTGTTCTGTTCTGGGTGAGGCCATGAACTTATTGAACGGCCCTCATACACTGCATGTGTAGTTACTGCACAGATGAGATGTGACAGTGGAGCGACTTAAACCTTTGTGAGTTATAAAGCCAGCCCCCCCAACATTATTTGAATGTATTGAATCACAGCAGAAACAGTAGGAATCATTCACTCCAATTTACATTTGTTTCCAGATAGATTGAATTTTTGTGACTTTACTACTATGAATGTTTCTACAGTAGGAGCGGCAAACTCAAACAGGAATCACAGTACGTAATTTTTTGGTTTTGTAACATTTTTTGAATGTGTAGCCTTTACTTCTAATTTTTTATTTTATTTTTTTAATAAAAGCTGTGTTTATGTGCACCTTGGGAAAATATCATATTAGCCTTAGCTGACTAGTTTAGAAGTTATGACTAGGTTTCGGGAAGTCGAGAAATTGTTCTGGCTTATTGTCTAGTTAATAGATGTCTCAGGCTATGTTAGCTATACTACGTCAACAATGAATCAGTGAGATCGACATGTTGACTGCAGTCCTGTGGGCATGATTACTTTAGGGTTGCTTCAGTAGTAGTGTAGTAGTAGTTGCATGAATGCTTACTTGCTGGAAGTAGTCATGATGAACCACTACTACTACTTAGTACTACTGTAGGCTAATGAAATAATAATAATAATAATAATAATAATAATAATAATAATAATAATAATAATGGAATGAATGGTTAATTAATAATATAGTCAGTAATTTCAGCATTCTGGGGATATAAGATGTAGGTTGTATGAGTTTGAAATATTATCATCTGCACTTAAATTGGATTCATGTTAATTAGTCAATGGGCCGACCATGAAAAAAGCTGGTGTTGGTGATTATTGGGACTCTGCTGATTTTCATAGTAGATGGGATACTAAATCCAAAAGTGCAATGTTCTACTAATAGTAGGTGGACATGGCCCGTTGCCGTGGCAACAAAATTTGAGAAAATCAACCTGTTTTCACATGCTCTACCAGACACAGAGTCAGATTCAGACCCGGATCCGGACTCACACCCAGACCCAAAATCAGACCTAGACTCAGACTCAAACCCAGACCCAGACCTAGGCCCAGACTCAGACTCAGTGAAGTTCATTTTATTTTTTAAACTACTATATCTTGGTTCCCCATAGGTCAGTGCCCTACTATATTTTTTTATTTGTTTTGGGGTAAAACTTTATGCATGAAGTTGGCTGAAATAAACAACATTATTTTTTCCTGGCACATTCTGAGTAGGATACAGCGGCACTAAAATAAGCCACACTTTTGAATTTTATTTATTTAACCTTCTTTCCACAAAAATAGACAAGGATGGAAAAAATTTGTGATTTCCATTTATATATGTGTATATATATATATATATATATATATATATATATATTTGGATTTTCAATTTTCCGTAAACCATGTTATCAAATATGTGTGGCCTAACTATGGGGGGAAAATAATATTGGGCAATAGGGTGATTTCTCAGGAAGAGGGGGTGGGGGCACTAAAAACTAGTAACTTTTTATGTGACTTTTGGGATGAATGTAAGACTATACTGTTCACAACAGATAAGAGTGGAAACGGAGTAGGCCTATAGGTGCTGGAGAGAGCAGCTGACATGTCCATATTTTCCTATTAGCCACTGGAATAATTATATCTCATATATCATAGCCTCTTTGTGATACATTGTCAGGCTTCGAATCTTATAACCCATATTTTTACACCAATGGATATGTCATATTAGTTTTGCAACACAGAACTTCTTGTTATACATTTTTACAAACCTTTTTTTTTTCTGTTTCTCCGCTAATCCAATACACCGACTGTCTGTAAACTGCTGGTAGCTCTTATGATGGCAGCCATAGGTTTCTACTGCTGCAGGGTTAAAAATGAATTGTCTCGCTACCTCCTGCTCTCTGCCATCAGGGGTTTTCCATTTCTCAATGTAGTTAAAGTGACCCATGATACTTCAGAAAATGACAGAATGGGCTCATGTTTGCTGTCGGCTACATGGCAAATACAGTATTTGTTTACATCGGACACCATATTTGCAATGAGTTCAAATGCGCGCTCTAATTGGTTGCGATGTATTCGGACCAATCACAGAGCTTCTTACTTAGAGCGATCTAGGAGGGAGAAAGATAACGGCCGCTAGCAAAGCTGATGCTGTGCGCTCATGTTTATTTAGTCGTGGTGCATCAATATTCACTTTAAAAAGGTAGAACATTGCAAAGTTTGATATTTTTAAACCTCATTGTTGTAATCCACTTGCAAATTCGTAGTCACCAAGACCTCCCACAACAACTAACACAAAACACGGTTGGCCTACTGACTAAATTATGCCGGTGGCACAATGCCTAAAATGAAAGAATACAGAAAAGGAAGGGGAAGGAGCGCCAGGAAGCAGCCAAGGGTAGGTTTTTGACAAAAATTTGTTGACATAAAAGAAACAGCAATTGCATATCACTCACAGCTACACAGGATACACAGCTATGCTGTTAGCAGTGGTGATTTCTCATAGACTGCAAGGGAAGCCCGGCTTCCCCTAAAATTACGAAAATTAAATGGTTAAATATGTACGGTTGTGTTGACATTTCATTGACTACAAATGTGTTAGAACACGTTCATCTCAAAGACGAGTTCGTTCAGAATCAGCTTTATCACAAATCAGTGGACTCGATGTTGTTCACTTCTTATACATTCCCATTGCGCTGTTTTCTCATTCGATCTCTGCTCAGTGCATTTGTCCGTAGACGCCGGGCGTCTATGGGCTTCAGTGGCAGTGAGTGGAACAGTCTTTTTCATTGCCTCAAAACTGGATGGTAATTGGATAAATGCCACGATGTTGTCCCGCCCCCGGACGCCGGGCGTCTCTGGGGGTGAATGGAGCTGTGGGCGGAGCTCAGCTGGGCTGGACGCCAGAATCCCACATGCTGATTGGATGATCAGTCGAAAGGCTGAATCCCGTTTGATTGACAGCTATTTTGAGATCTACTCCTTCACTGATACAGTTCAGTTTAATACCGTCGCGCATTCTGCTGTGAAATCGAGAGAGAAACCACTACGAAATTACTCGTTCATTTCTCGCACTGTAAATAAAACACACTCATTGTACTTCCTTGTTTCAATTTAACATAATTTCAGTGTTTTCTTGTTTCAGTTCCATAATTTAAGCATTTCTTGTTTGAGTTTAATTTTGTTTTGTAGATAGTTAAATCAATCAAACTGTCGGCTAGGTCGGAGTGAAAGGAACATCTCTTGTTTAAAAGGCTGAAGTCTTACACTCACAACACAATGGGCCAAGGCAATCTAAGCAGCCCAGCCCTGCTGGCCAATAAGAGGACGCTGGTCCAGTCCCTGGAAAAGATGCCTACTTGGTACGATAAGGTCACTGAATATTTTCTTAAAAAGGAATGGAGGGCAGAATTTATGTTTAAATAACTTGACAATTTTTTTCTATGTATGCCGACAATGAGCTTCCCCTGTCTGAAGGACAAGCAGCCGCCACTGGCTGTTAGCTATCTATGGCTACTTTATTAATTTTACATTAAGCGACGTATTGTGTTATTAAGCTCTGAAAAAAAAACTGGCACACACATACTGCCCTTTTCTGACTTTGAGCCCTTGCCCCTCTATAATCCTATGCTCGTCCCTGGTTAATAGTGTAGGTTTAGAGCTTAAAATGGAGGAATTTGGGGTAAAACTTTGCATTACCAGATCAATTCTGTCATATATGACAAAACTTAGCTCTGTTTGACTTTTAAAGCATCTAATGTCTTTTTTTGGTGAAAAACTGTAACTGATGTCAGATTTTTGCAACAAGTCTCTGCAGCTGTGGTGCGGACTCCATTTCCCAGGAGGCCTTTCACGCCGGAGCCCAGGTGTGCTGATTGAGGACTACACACTGTACAACACAATTACACAACTATACAACACATCTACACATCACACAGAGACACTGAGGATCCCGGTGACTCGAGTCTAAATCCTCCAAAAAGTGGTTCAGTGAATGTTTTGTTGAAGGTGTAGATGTGGAACAGTTTGTCAGAGGAGACTCTGTAGAAGGACACAGATCCAGTAGGACAGACCACATACACTGATACTCTACTAGAGGAGGAGGGGGAGGAGGAGGACTGAGGGAGGAGTGTGTATTTTTTATTACGATAGACACAGTAACCACCATCATCACAGTCCAGACTCCAGGACTGATCATTTTCTCCAAACCAACTGTCATCACTCTCTCCTTTCCTTCTGATTCCTCTTTAATTCACGGATGTATAAACCCATCCACTCCACTTAACTTCCCAGTAACAGTGACCAGTTAGACCATTTGAACACATCAGCTGAGGTTCTTCCTCAAATCTGTACTGATGATCAAGATCTGACTGAACCTCCTCCACATGTTCCACTTTCTTGTTTTCAGAATTGCTTGTTTGTAATTCTAGCTCTGGTTCACACATTGTTACTGTGACACAAATGACCATATGTTGTATTGGTGATGTGTGTGTTTTATAGCTGTAAGCTAGTTGCTAGCTGTGCAGTCACAAAGAAAGACACCTTATTGGTTGGAATATTAAACTACAGTTTGGAAACCTCGCTTGGTATCACATTACACACACTAATACTCAACAAAATGAATAAAAACTGAAGACACTAATGAATCAAATAAATCATCAGTCAGTCAATGAATGAAGATGAACAAACAACAAAACTAAATACAAAATTAAGAAAACTAATAAAAGAAGATATAAAATTAATCAGCGAAATTTGCAAAAACAAAACAAACTCAAATAATCAGAAGACTGAACAAAAATTCTAAAATTACGAAAATGCTGATTTTGTTGAATATTTAAAGGACGTCTTTTGTAACTTAGCTGTTCTCCCTGTATTTAAGTATTTATTTATTTTTTGGGGTTAATTTTGGTTCAGTTTGTGTTTCATTAAGCACAAGCACTGATAGTTCAAGTCCTAGTGGTTCATTCAAAGACCTAACAAAGAAGTCATGATGTTATCATGAAAATCTTTCACAGAAATATGTGTGTAAATAAATGCTAATCATGTGATCACATAGATAATATGTGTTCCAATGCAGATCACAGTTGGGTAGCAGCATCACAGCACTTTAAATCTCCACAGGATTGAATTCTGATGGTTATGTCTAAATTCATGATGGAGACAAATAAAGGTCTCGTCTGAAATGTGTCTTTGTGAGTTTTATTTAAGAGAAGCTCTGAGATCTGAGTAGTGGATGTGGTTTTTCTGTATAATTTCATGTAGGCAGTAGTCAAGGACAGATAGACAGGAACTGGGATTTACTGACATTTTATTCCACTGGTTCTGTTCAGTCTTTGTCTCCAAGTTCACTGTCAAAAACCTTCCTGATCAAAAACAAACTTTATTAGTGATGACCTTTGCACAGATTTTTTAAAATGAATCTTTCCTTATCCTAATTGGCCATAAAACCCATGATTTTACAGCCTTTATATAATGGATAATAAATATTTACAGAAGTGATTTGCTTTTTGGGTTTAACTTGTTACTGTGACAAACTTTCATCCTGATTGACTCAGCTGTGTTTTTTACTTTATTTTTTGTTCATCTTCCACCTTTATCAGACAGTGACACAAGAATGACACTAGAAAGATCCATAAAGACAGAGGAGGTGTGACTGGCCAATGGTCTGAGGTTCTGAGGACTCGTCCCTATTTGTGTCCATGTGATACTGTGACGTATACTTGCTGTTTTGCGGTTGGAGGTAAGTGAGAAGCAGAAGGATGACAGACAGAAGCAGGAAATGGCGTGGTCCATCATTTTTAACGTTTTCAGTAATCCATATTTACAAACAAAGTGCAAATGGAGGTCAGAGGAGCCGTGTCTTCTCCAGCAGCAGAACCACAAGTGACAGAACACCAAAGACAAATAGAAACCCATAAACCAATAAAACATTAACCCTGGCTCCCCTACACATTTGCCTGCCTTGGTCCAGCCCGGAACTTTTTTAAGGGCCGTCGTTTCTGCAGGGACTCTCTTAGCTGACAGACCTGGACACAAGGACAAGGTAAGGACAAACACACTAAAATTACCATTCACGAAACACTTTAAGACACTAACACACACACAAACACTAAACAAAGCTAAACTTAGATATTGCACATCTATATTGCACAGAGTGAGTTTGGAGTCTAATTTATATCTCCCTTTGTCTCCAGGGTCAAGCAGCCATCAATTAAAATGCTACAGTGCCACCGGATCTAAACAAGAAAAGGAAAGACAATAAATAATCGATAAACCACTTTTAAAATCATTTGTGTGCAATTATTTTGGTATGTACAAAGATGTTTGTTTAAAGTGCTGTGTGCTATCAAAAGTGCTAAATATGGAAGTTAAAATGTCCAAGTGAAAAGGTGATGGTGCTTGTTTATACTTCTTAGTAACAAATGGGCTGTTTGTTACAGATACATGTCCTGACCAACCAGCTGTCAGCTCACTGTCTTCACTGACAACTGATGTTTTACAGTGTGGTACCAGCTCTCACTGTACGTTCAAGTTGTGTTTAATATTTAATCTAATGGAAATCCCACTTACACTTTCTCAGACCTCGTTTCAACCATCGGGCTCCACCAGGTTCCAACCTGAAAGGAGTAGGGTCAGAGCAGCATTAAATCTGAACATTACATCACTCTGATCCACTCAAGCTTTTCTGTTCACATCCAGTCAATGATTTCTGTCAGTCCCTTATTAAACGTCTGTATCTTTGACTGTGGTCTGTAACTTCAGTAAGGATGTGTAAACAGCTCTGACAGAGTTCCTGTCAGCTCTAACTGTTCTATCGCACATTATCTGTATGTGTAGCAGCTCAGTCCATTCCTAAGAGTGTCCAGTGTGGATCCTCCAGTAGAGCAGTCAGCTCCTGTCCTGAGTCTCCTGGATAGTTAGAGCTCAGGCCTAGATGTCCGAGATGGGAGGGATTGGACCTTAGGGCTGAGACTAGAGAAGAACATCCTTCTACTGTGATCAGACATCCTGACAGTCTGCAACACAAAACATCACACATCATCTGAGGAGGGAAAATAAGTAGCGTCACCTGTTGGACACAATTATTCTCTGGATGGATTTCCCTGGAGCCACTTTCTGTTTTATTGGCTCGGTTCAGGACAAGATCTGAACAGAGACTAATATTAGACCAGTCCCTGTCCAAAGTGTGAATACTTGATCTTTCATTGTTTCTCAGAGAAATTTAACTGTATTAAAATTTACTTTGACCAAATAAATACACAAATGTACAGATATTGGTACAAAAAACCTAAAGTGTCTAAATGAACATCCTTTGCCACCTCCAAATAAAGGCTCAGTGGTTCTTGGGTTCCTGTGTTTTAACAGACAAACCAGTTTGACTACAGTCCAACCCTCAGACTTTAGACACTTTACTGTCCTTTGTATAATATCTGTATATTTATTCTCATTTGATTAAAATACATCTTCATACAGTTTAATTACTGTTTGTTTCATTTAAATAAAGGAACAGACACTGAACATCTGGTCTGAAAATCAGGTTAGACTGATCCACTACATGTACATTGTAGTTTTAATCATCTTTCACACTGGTTGAACAATCCAAACCTGAGAGTCTCCAGTTTACAGTCTGGACTCCTTAGTCCATTTGACAGTATCTTCAGTCCTGAATCCTTCAGGTTGATGTTACTGAGGTCCAAATGTGTCAGACTAGAGAACTGGAATCTAAGAACTGAGGACAGACCTTCACAGCTTCTCTCTGACAGGTGACAGATACTCAACCTGGAGGACAAGATGAAACACTCCTGATCAAAATTTTAAGACCAGTTGAAAATTATCATGAATTTACATTTTGCACTGCTGGATCTTAAGAAGGTTCTAAGTAGAGTTTCAAAATGCAAAAAGAAGAAATGGGAGTGAGACAAAACATTTGAGTAAGCAATTTATTGAAAACAAACTGAAATAGGTTGTTCATTAGCCGATCACAAGTTTAAGACCACAACCTTTAAAAGCCAAAATTTGTGCAAAAATGTGGATTCAATGTAATTTTTTGTCAGGTATTCACACTGTCGTGACCTCCTGATGGCAAAGGCAGAAAAGCTTTCTCTCTTTGGTTGGATTGTTGCAAAGCATAGGCAAGGCCCACCTTGCATATACTAACCCTTTAAACCCAGTCATTACCACACAGACGAGGGCCCTTAGTCATGAGTGATATCCCCTGCAACATCTCCACATAGCCAGCCACTGTTTGACGCCCCTGCACAACCTGAAGCTCCAATGTCCTACTGAAGGAAAAAGCACCCCAGATCATGATGGTGCCCCCTCCACTGTGCTGTCTAAAAAACATCTCCAGTAGGATCTCCTTGTCATGCCAGTAACACTGGAAGACGCCAGGACCGTCAAGGTTTAATATTTTTTCATCAGACAAAATATCCAGTATTTCAGTGTCCCATGTTTGGTGCTCTCTTGCAAAGTCCAAATGGGCAGTTTTGTGGCGTTGAAGGAGACGAGGCCTTTGACGATGGTTTTTGTTCTTAAAGCCTTCTTAAAGGTCTTAATTTGGGTCGAGGATCATTCCGTGTCTTGACAGACAGCCAATCAGATCCTCTGGTTCAGTGTCGGTAAAAAATTTTTGGGTCTACCGCTTGACTTTTTTGTTCCATAACCCTCAGGATCTTTTAAGAAATTCAAAATGACTGTGTGTCATGACTTGTCATGACATGACTTCTGACTGCGTTCAACCTCAGCAGTGATGGCAAGCTGCGAGAGGCCTTGCATATGTAGCTCAACAATCTGACCATGTTCAAAGAGAGAAAGCTTTTCTGCCTATGCCATCAGGAGGTCATGGCAGTGTGAATACCAGACAGACAATGACACTGAATCAACATTTTTGCACAGATTTTGGCTTTTAAAGGCTGTGGTCTTAAACTTTTGATCAGCTGATGGACAGCTTATTTCAGTTTAATTGTTGTTTTCTATAAATTGCTTAGTCAATATTTTTTTTTCACTCCCATTTCTTCTTTTTTGAATTTTGAAACTCTATTTGGAACCTTTTTAAGATCCGACAGTGCAAAATGTAAATTCATGCAATTTTTCAACTGGTCGTAAAATTTTGATCAGGAGTGTATTTGTATTACAGTCAGGTCAGGTCTGGACTAAAGGACCATCACAGTCCACATAGATATGGGAGACACGTGTTTAAAATGCCTAAATTGTGTGACTTTTCTGCTCAACCCAATTCAAGATGCAACCTCCTGTAATATATTCATTGTGAATTTGTTTCTCCAGTCATCGACAATGTAACTTCATTATCATCATGAAATAATTTTTGTTTAATTTTTGAACAAATAAAGCACACTGACACCCTCACACATGTTGCATTTTTATCATTTATATTAAAAAGTAAATATATGATGATGATATTAATAAAAACATGGCTTGTTAAGCCATAGGGAATTTTGAATTGTGAATTAAGCCTTTTTACGGAGTTAAGCATTTTCTGGTTCAGGCATGTGGGACAAGATGGTATTATTCAATTTTATGCTTTTTTTTCTTTTTTTTGCAAAAGTAATATGTCTCAAATGGCAGGTTTTATCTTTACCTTACCTTTTTACTTTTGTGGAGACAAAGATCGCCTCTGGTACAGAATCATGCTCCAGATAAAAAGTCTGTTTCTGGTCAGGAGAGACAAACCTAATGTTATGAAGGAGGATATAAACAGGTTTATGGATGTGAGTAAATATTAAAAAGCTGAATCTGAAAAGCTGTTTCCAAGCAAAAAAAAAAAAAAAAAGGTGTGTGTGGGGGGGTGCATTTTGATTAACATTGTGAACATTTTTGTCTTTTTCTGAATATGGGCAAAAAAATTTATATTTTATGCATGTTAAGAGTCAATATTGGTCGGATTGTTCTAGGAAATCTTTTTCATAGTTTGTAAAATCTTGGTTTCAGGCTCCCTTATGTTCCAACGTAACTGTCACTTTGTACACATTGTCCTACTTTACAAACTGCTCATGATAAAAAAAACCCATCAACCCATTTATCAAAACTTTAATGGGAAGAAAATAGCTTCATGACATTTGCTGATCTAACATTTGTGAAGTTTTGCACAAAGCAGGAAGCAGCTGCTGTTGATGCGTGATCAACACTGATCATGATCATTTACTTTGCTACTATATATAAATGCGTTTCCAAAGTTAGCGTCAGTGATTCAGACAGTCTATTTAAGATCAAATATTTTCCGGCAAGTCGAAGACCAAGGGGAAAAAGAGGAGACAAAAGTATGATGGGAGATAAGAAAAGGAAAATAGAAGACTGTACTGTCAATGAGGATAAAAGTAGAGAAAAACTAAAGTGAATGAACAGACACTAAAGAAAGACAAGAGGCCGTCTTTTTTTTTTTTTTTTTTTTACAGAAGTCATCTTTTATTGCCACGTAAGAAAGTTGTATATAGAACAATGGAGATATACTGTCAGATTGCAAATCAACAACTAAAGGGAACAAAAATATCCCTGTCATCCCTCCCCCAAAATAAGGAAAACAGACAAATTCATAGCAACACCATGGTAATATATTTCCTGGACAAAACGTCTGCTATATCTCTTTTTCTAACAATATTTGAGTAGTACCAAAATACAGCTTTTTCATAACTTAATTTCACAAATTATAAAGTCAGTAAACAGTAAAAGGACAATGGGGGCATCACGGTGCATATTATAATAAGCTACTGTGCAAACAATAGTGGGAGATGGGCTCTACCATAGAAAATATGCTTTACTAGTCACGCATAAATGCAGTGTTGGGGCCATATGTATCCATATACACATATGCATAAATACCACAAACTGGTCTGGACATCAAAAATAGAAAATTGGATCTTGTATAACGTTGTATGTAATGCATGATTAACACCAAAATGAGTTAATCAATGAGTTATTTTATAAAAGGATATGGTCTCTAATGGATAGTAGTCATATCGCAAATAGCTTATTGATTCTTGAAAGGTAATGGAAATCCCTTGGCTCTGGACCATGGCAGAGGTCAATAACCTCTACTGTTTTCACTTCCACTGTGATTGATATCCTTCCAGTATTTCTATATATATTTCTTTCGTATATTTAATATAGGTTCATGATAAAAATTCAACATATAAAGCACACCAAAGGAGCAAACCCTTATAACAGATGTTGAGCGTTACTGGACAACAAGCGGCGCCGCTGTCCCTGTGTGCATAAGTAGACATAAGTAACATTGCGCATAAAGATCGATGCTTTACAAAGTCGTAAACATAGCTGACAAGAAACCCTTTGATAATATACTGTAATGATATACTGGTTATTTTTTTCTTTGATCGTACAGCTACTGCTCTGTATAGGCTGTTATGTGTACAATGCTGTCAAGACCAGTAATGTAAAAGTGAAGGATTACAAAGAAAAGAGTGGAAGGAAAGAAAATCTGGTACAAATGTAACATTTTTGAGCCCTTTAGTACCGTCCCCAATGTACTGTACATATTCTGCTCTCTGATCATGAGAATGCTGCTCTTTCTTTTCTTTAATGAAAAGAGTATACTGCATTTTATCTGTGGTAAATACGGAAAAAGAAAAAAACACTTTCTTTACTACCTTCCCACTGAGTAATGAATATTTACAGACAACTGCACTGTCAAAACCCAGCCCTGTTACCTTAATACTGACATCAAGATCAATCCGTGCTTCACATTTTCAGCTTGGATACATGTGGAATACAGAAAATGAAAACCCTAACAGAAGCGGATGTATACATGATGTCTGTCCGGAGGAATCAGTGATCGTTCCCAGGAATTCTTCAAGGTGTTGAATTAGTGATCGATACATAGCTGAGAGACTACACGTCTGGTTAACAATACTGTATCACACATGATTTCACTGCACAGATGAGTCTTTGTTTGTATGTGTGTGAGTCAACAGCCATCTCTGATTTACAGCAAATGGAGCTTTTACCACTCGTGCCGCGTGCTGCCAACATTTTACTCCATCAATTATTCAGACCTTCCTGTTTCCTCCCCATCAAGTGTTGACATTAGGGCTCTTTTCTATTTTGGCGAGTCGCAGTGGATTTGGTCCCATTTGCCAGCATCGAGGCCTTCATGTTCCTTGAGGTTTTGGTAATTAAAGACCACAGTGAGACCCCCCCCCCCCCAGGCCACTGGTCCCAGTACAGCTTCTGTTCTGCCTCTTATTGAATGTTTCTCATACGTATTCTCTCTGCTCAGTTTTCTCCCGGTTGAGTTTGATTTCAGCACAATTTCTGTAATATAAGCATTTTTTTCCTCCTGTATTAACTTGGGTCACAATCCTCATTTTCATTCACATCTCTGCTTCTACCTCACCTGCCTCTTTATATCTCTCAGTGGATGTTTTGGAGTGTAGGTTTTCTAATACTGAGCTTTGCCAATGCTATTACCCTGTGCCTTTTGTGAGTGGGTAGGTATTTGAGTTTGTAAGGTGTTTGCCTTTGTGCGAGGCTCATTCCAGTCAAAGTCTCTCTTTTGTAGCTGCCACAATTGACTATTGTTGTGAGACTCTCTCATTCCAGTCCTCAAACCCATTTGCAAACTCATTTATTCAACCCATTTTATTTTTTTCTATCAAGAGATTCAGGAATACTGCATGGATGTGTTTCCAGTTGATTCAGTCTGGGGCACAGATAGCAGTGCTTTTTGGGTAAAAAAAAAACCAAACAAACAAGTGAATGAACCAGGTCTTCAGTGGCAACCAATCCTGGTTGATTTAGACATCTGTGAGAGGGGTTGGATTCCATCACAGCACAGGAGTGTGATTTAATGTACTAGAATAAGAAAAGGAAGGAAATATGTTGTAATTTTTTGAATCTAATGTTTGCAAAATCAGTATTATGAAAAAAAAGAACTTTTAATGTATCTTAAGAGATAATTCATACTCACAGCTGATCAATGACAGCTCATGCTTGTACTGATATCAGCTGACATTAGTATCCCTAATATATGTATATATTCCATACATTAGTAAATTACATTAAAATTTACAGAAATGGATACTTATCCTGCTGTTTGTCTTAGTGTTTTACTAGTTTGATAAGGAGGTGAACATAATAATAGACAGGAAGTAGACAGACAAGAAGGAATACCTCTCTAGCATCAATAGAAATTATAGAGACACAAAGATCCACCCATCTGCTATGCATCATGGGAGCAAACTTGGGAAAAAATATGAACATGTGATGTTTCTCTACTTAAATATCATTTTAAAAGTCAAGAAAAGACAGTAAAGTAACATCTCATTTTGTGCGAAATGTCTCAGTAGACTGCATCTCTGTCAGCCTTTACCTGAGTATTTTTCACCTTGTTGTTTGAGAGCAAGGTGGAGAATTATTTAAAGACAGTTAAAATTACTACAGTCTGGTCATGTTGAAACTGCAGAGACATCTTCAGCGATTCACCACAGATTCTGGAGAGAGACAGTTACAATGATGACATGTCTATGACTTTCGAGGAGTCTTTACATTTACATATTTTCACAGTCTGATACTGCAACACTTTTACCATAAACTGCAACTGTCTTGAATTGTAATATTATCTTTTAAACTGACAAATATCGTATGTTTAAACAATGGCAATACATTTTTTTCTGTTCCATGGAACACAGTCAGAAGGATGGGACTTTAATCTCTGTATAAGATTTTTAGAGTCTGTAATAAGAGAGAGTTGAATTCAACCATTGATGCATAACACCATCAGGTGGCTATGTCTCTTATGTTAGTGCTGTTACACTGTGTTACACCAGCTTATGTTAGCTGAAGGAAACTAGCCCACTTCCCTCTATTCCTGACCAATGCGCCAGTTAACCACTGCACCCTCTGACTTATAATTAGGCCGAAGGTACCACCACTTTAAATTCAATTCTATTTAGCCTGGAAGAAAAAAAGAGATATTTGTGAAGAAAAACTATGGCTCTAGTGGGCAGTGGTGCTGCTGCTGCTGCTGCTGCTGCTGCTGCAGGGCAGTCAGGACCTGAATGGTCTGGATCAGTGGGGTCCACATTCTGTGGTCATCCAGAGTTTGTATTTTATCTGGCAGTGGGTGCTGGTTTTTGGTAAAATGCCAGTACTGCAGAATGACCAGTGGCTTGAGGGAAGTTTTATTGACAGTTGTTTTCTAACATTACTATTTCTCAAGTCTGGGGTATAAGACCTAGCTTGGGAAAGATGCCAAAAGTTCCCAGAGTTTTAGGGTTTGGTAACAGTAACTTATTGCTTGCCACTGTATTATTACTAGTGAATATCTGACTCTTAAAACTGAAAAGAACACATCCACCCACCATACAAATATCCTAATATTTGAATATTTGGGTCTGGTCCCATTAAAGATATCCAGGTTTACATGAAGGATTGACCCAAAAGCAGTTACACTAATGTAAGTTTCATTTAACATGACTAACAAGTGCCCAAGTGCCAATAAGTGCTTACTTATAGAGAAAGAACCAAAGTAGCTTTCTATAGCCTTATAATTTTAACACAATTTTGGAGAAGAAAAAAACAAAAAAACTATTCGCGATTAATCAGCTGATATCATTTCTGCCCCGCTTCAAAACTTTTAACACTGAAAATGCATCCATTTCTAATAAACCTCAGACTTTCCTATTAAAAGGTAACTGTTGAATACAACATGTATGTTACATAAAAATATAAATAAACATATTTATCACTGAAGATTGAATTCAAAGAATCAGTAGAAGTGAACATCAAACTGTTTAAAAACTGGCTGGGAGAGACTTTTGGCATTATTTTTCCTCAAATTCAGTTATTCCAGTTTAAAAGTTTAATATGAATTTTACAGCATGTATTATCAGCTAATAGGTGAAACTATGCATATATAACAAAATCAATATCAACATTTTATTAATTTATTGATATGATATTAAGATGATACGATATACAAACTGATGGCAGGTTATCGAATGAGGTGAATTTGATTTATGTTTCTTTACACCCAGTGCTGTTTAATTCTTACACTATTTTGGAAGCCATTTCAGTTGATTTTAATAGTAATAGATGACAGACGACTCCTCCTGTCTCTGTTACTCAACTGACTATTTGGAGCCTCCTATTTACCAGTGTCCTTTTGTCTCTACATTGGCATTTTTTGTCTGACTGACTCGTGTGATGAAAAATGTCAGACATGACTGCATCCTAAACCCACTCATCTGTGGCCTGACCCTATCAACTGTGGCCCAGTCGGCACAGCCAATACCCTCTTTTCTATCAGGTTCATGTTGGCTGTTATGGTGAGGGATGGGGAGGTGGTTTTTGTTTACCAAGTGTTTTCCTCTGCTCTGCTCACCAATTGTTCCAGTGGCTGCTCTGCAGAGCTGAATGGGGGGTTTAAGGATGGAGCAGTACACGGTGGCAAGGAGGGTTCATATTTCCACATTTCCGCCTTGCTGGATTAAGTCAATTGGGTCCAATAATGCACATCCTGAGCAAACATTGACCTGCTTCTCAACTCTGTCATAGGCGAAACCACCAGCTGACAGAAAAAGCAGAAATATAATATACAGGGGGGAGGAAAAAAACAATCAAATTTGCAAAGGATTTTCAATGAACCCAAACAGGTTTATAGGATTGTGAACTCAATTTATGTATGATTTACTTTGTTTGGGTTGTTTGTTTGAGCTTTGACTCTTTCAGAGACTCTTTAAATGGCAGTTGTTGGATTCACACACACACACACGCACACACACAATAAGTTGGAAAAATAAGAAAATGTGTGCAGTGTTCAAGAGGACACACAATGGTACAAACATTTTTTGGCACACATAATCACTTATATTTCCTGCTAGAACAATGCACATGGGTAAACTACTCATGCCTTTCAAGGTGGGGGTGAATATTTGTTATTCACGGTCTCATCATGACTTTTCCTCTCTGATAGAAAAGAATCATCACAGCCCCAACTCTTAGATTATCTCTGTTCCAAAGGTCCTTCATTCAGACAAGAGGGGAGCAAAGAAGAAAAAGGTAAAAAGAAGTGAAGAAGAAAGGACAAAAAGAATGCTTTTCAGAGAGAAAGGCTATGTATATTTATATATATAAAAAGCATAATATCAGTGTTCGCTACAAAGGGCCAAGGTCTGGAGTTTCACAGTCTTTCATGTACAACAGTACAGACTCTGTCTCTGCTGCGATGATGCCTGCCGCTCTGCACTGTGGGAGCAGAAAGGAAGCAGAGTCCACCCTGTAACGTGGTCCGTGTATGTGCATACGTGCATGTGTGATTCCTGTGTGTTTTTGGTGTGTGGGTGACACATTTTAATGCTTTGACGACTTCTTAAACCTTCTTAAACCTGCCTTCAGTCAGGGGGCAGGTTTCCAGCTGTCTGAACCTCTAGACAGCGGGGGTTCCACAGCATGAGATGAAAATACACCCCCCTAAAGACACCTTATCTCATACTCATATGGTTCGGTTGTTTCTTCCAGTGTTTGATTTAGGAGCTGCAGCCTTGGGCCCCCCATTGCACTTAAGATCTACATATTGTTTGGATGTACTATGTACCGCTGCTGGAGATTTTTATGATAAAATGTGTATGTGGCCAGCATACTAACAATCTACTGCCACTTGATTTGATGTAGATTATTTAGATTGACAGTCAACACCCTCTTCACTTTTTCATTTTAAAGCTAATTCTTTACCCATATCTGTCTGTTATAATCACCCCCGGCTACACTGAACATGTAATATATGTAGAGCGCATTACACTGCATTATGCTTTTACTATCAATATTATGTGCATTCCAATTAATATATTTTATACAAATTTTTAAGTTTCTCATTAAAAAACCTTACATTGACTTCAAACCTTAATTTCATTGAAAAAAAAAATGGTTACGCATGTTTAATGATATCTTTTTGAGGAGCAGGAATGAAAACTGAAAAGCCTATGTTGAATAAATTCTGATGTAGTAAATGTAGTAAATGTTAAACTTGTGACTGATCAGCTGACAAATGTTTGACATCTTCCTAAGAAAAACAGTGTTCTACTTCTTCTACTGTTTCTTCCAGTCATGTCTAATATAGGCCATTGTGCCATTCTCTGAAAACCCAGCACAATACAATTTAAGCACTTTTCACTTGTTAAAGAAAATTTAATTACCTAATTTGTAATTTCTTTTAAGTGACATTTCAAAAGGTTCGCTTCACATTCATTTAACATCGTATGTGATCAATGCTAATGAGAAAGCAAGTAGTGTGAAGGTGATGAAGATTTTTCATGAAGATCTGCATTGAAAAAAAAACAAAAAACAAAAAAGACAATACTCTTATTTATTTTATTTTTTTGCAGTAGGTATGCACAAATTTTTTAACACAAATATGGGTCACAAAGTGTAGTTTACTTTGTGTTTCGAAGTAAACTACCAAAATATAAGCAATGACTAGCTTAATATTAGCTTAACCGCATGTTGGTTGAAAGAGTTTAGCCTTGTTATTCTTTCTTGTCACCTGTGTTGTGACAAAATGACTAGAGAAATTAGAACGAATGAATGAGAAGAAATGAAAAAAGTAGGCACAAAAATAATCGATCAGCACTTATTTAAATTCCCCCTCTTTAACAGGATTTACTTTGCTAGTACTAGCTTGTTGGTGCTTGTTTGCTTTGCCCTTCACAAACACTGTCAAAAAAAGGATCCACAAGATAAGAACATAAATGTTCCCCAGACAAATGATCTGCATATTTTACATGTTCAGTGTAGCCAAAGCGTTGTGCAGTATGAACCACCTGCCTAGTGTTTGCTTGTTCTTAGTCAGGATGTGAATCTGTGCACATGACTTACATTTATTCTCTAGGTTTTGAGGCCAAGTGCTTCCTCAGGTGCTTCAAGAAGCCACGTCATAATCCATTTTCATTTTGTTCTGGATGCACTTCCCCCCTTTTCTCATTTAATATGGCTAAGCCCTGTCTTGTTGCAGCCCGATCACTCAAAATGCATCTTAATTACTAGTGTTAAAAGGGTCTTAGAGGCGGAAGCAGCACTTCAGTTAAAAAGGTCAAAATGATACCACTTACAGCGGCTGTTAATAACTCTCACAGCGTCAGAAAACAAGCAAATAGGCTCAGAAAACCCTTCGAAGCATGGTCTATTTCTTGGGATTTTGAATCAGTTAACTGAGATAGTAAGGATATTCAAGCTTGATGCTGAATGAAACAAGCAAGGCAATCAAGACCATCCCATGGCAGTGTCTCTCACCTGAAAAAAATTGTTTTTTTCCTGTTATATCCTTTTTTTTTTTCTTTTTTTTCTTTTTTTTTTTACAGTCGCTTCTTGTTTACGACAATAGCAGAAGAATCTCTAATGCAGAAGTATCACTGTATAGGAGAAATGTTATTTTACATTTGGTCCACCAAGAATAATTTTGGACTTAACAGTGCTCTGGCTGTCCTTACATACTTATATGTTCTTAATGTGTCAGCCTTAATCTGATGTAATATACAACTATATTAGCTCCTACAACAAAAGTCACTTATTGATAGTGGGAAAAATAAAATGAAATCATTTTTTTACACCTTAAAGTGTTTCCAATAATTTTTAGGCAATAATGACTGTTGTTGAATATATCAGTAGGGCTGGACAATATAGCAAAACATGATCACAATATTTTTCCCCATATTGATCTCAATCTATCATAGTGTCCTAGGAATGCATGAAAGCCAAAGGAAGATGCTTCATTTGCTAAACACAGGATTTTAAATATAACTGTCTTTACTGTGTGGTCACATTAGTATAGATTTATAAATGCACAGGGGGTACATGATTGCAATGTTTTGTCTGTGCTGTTCAAAATGAGGAATTTTCTTTTTTTACAAGGGGCCCTGAATGCATCATGAATGCTGTCTGTTATCAAATTCTCTGCAGAGTTTTTTTGTTTGTTAGTTTGTTTGGTTAGTTTTTTTCCCCACTATGTGAAGATTTAACTACACAAAACTAATCTGCCACTAGTGCTTTGTGGGTGTTGCCTTTTGTTTTTTGTCTGTACCTGTATCAAGAAAAAATATTAAAATCCTATTGTTAATGGCCAAATGTTTTTAGTTGCAATAATGTTTTGAGATCGTTATACAACCCAGCCCTATAAGGAGGTTATTGATTGAGTGACTGATTGATTGATTGATTGATTGGCTGTAATTCTACTTAACTCTTACAAATTTGGGGGGAAACCCTGACCTGTCCAAAAACAATTTACACAGATTTTCAGCTATTTTCTAAATTCTAAGTTTGTAGATCATTATTCCAGAACCCATATCAGTGTGTTGTGTTTCTGTGTTTTTGCATGAGAACAGGTGTCTGCATGTTTGTCTGTGTACGAGTGTGACGCTCCAAGGAGCCTCTGCTAGCTGCTGCAGCATCATCCAGATGCTGCCTCCCTGCCTCCATATAACCTCCTCTGGGTCAGCTGTCAGCACACACGACTAGATCAGAACAGAACAATGCCAGTGCGACAGCCTCCATTCTCTTTTGCTGGGGCCATGTGGAAAAGAGCGACCTTCAGCTGCAGAGTTTATGAAGGCGCTTCTGAATAGCACAGTACAAAGACCTGCATCTCTGCAGTCCAAAGCCCAGCGCCCTCATCGTGTGTCTGTTTCAAAGCCCTCAAAAGATTTGCGGGTGAATCATCAAGGGAATGATTTTTCTTCCCAGCCATTCAAGCCTTTGATGGGCAGATGAGCTTTCGTTTGTGGGTAAACTGGCTGTGTTTCTCCTTTCCCACGATACTTCAGTGCTTTGCTCTTATTCCCTTATATTGCTTCTCGGGTTTGGTTCATAAAATCCATTTTTATCAGCAGTTTCCCATTTTTATTAGCTGTGTGTTGTCGCACTGTAATGCACAGGTATTGTTATCTTTACTGAGTAGATATTAGCTGTGAGACAACACTCTAATATCACCACATGTGTACAGACGCCCCTGCTCTGTATACTCTGTTTTGATTACAGATGCCACCACCTTGTACTCGACAACAAAGGTCTATTCAGTGATTTAATTTGTGAACGTTCTGTTTGTGACACAAGGACCACTCAGACATGGTGACACTGTCCCACCACAAAATTGTGACAGTCACTCCTCAGTACCAACAAGCCTTCACACAACACAAATAAACCTGCACCCTCAACCACTGCAGGAATTGGTGTCTCCACTCAGAGATTACTTATGCCACCACTCCACATGCATCCTTCCCCTCTTTTTTCTCCTTCACATCCTCACTCACACAGTCACCTCTGTCTTGCTGTTGGTCACAAAGTAGGGCTGTGTGGGAAGGAAGTGTTGGCTGTGGCTCTGCCCTCTCGTTCCGTGAAGCTGGTTCGGCTCCAGCACGGTACACTGAGGCCTCTTGTGCCCGTAGGTCTTCCGCCGGCCCACTGTCTCGGTCCCATCCCAGCCCTTCAGCCCCAGCCCCATTGCATGCCCTGCTGCAATGGTGTTGGAACTGTATGCCAATGGGCGGCCCATTGTAGCCGAGGTGGAGCCAATGGCCATATCAGCGGCCCTAGAGATGCCCAGGGACGTGCCACCTGGCATGGTCCCTGCCATGTGCGCCAGGGAGGTCGCCCCCAGTCCTGGTGGCTTGCTACTGTGGCTATGAGCATGAGTGTGTGCACTATGAGAGCCGTGGGCAGCGTGGCCGTGGCTGCTTTTGGGTTTCTGGCCGTTGGGCTTCAGTCCACTTCCCCCAGTGCCCGCTATGTGCCGTTCTGTTGGGAGGGTGGAGACGGAGGAAATGCTGGGCATCTCAGTGATATAGGTAGCCACTGGCTCTGGAGTCAGTGGACCCAGTGAGGTCATTGGGGTCATGGAGGTCATAGGAGTCATGGAGGTCATAGGGGTGAGGGAGGTCATGGGCGTCATTGAGGTCATGGGTGTCATAGATGTCATCGGCGTCATAGATGTCATTGGGGTCATCTGGGTGATGGTGGGGTTTATGGGGTTGGAGGTCATGGGGTTAGAAGCCATGGGGTTTGTGGTCATTGGGGGAGTCATCGACGTTATGTTGCCCATGGAGGGTCTGGAGTTGCCCATTGGCTGCAGAGGAAGGCCACCTTTCGTCGGTAGCTCCACCATCAGCCGTCGCTTGTTGTAGAGTTCACCGTTGTATTTGGCAGCTGAGAGAACAAACAGAAAAATAATAAACATGTTTAGGTAATATAAGAGAGCTGCTGCAGTGCGTGGCTAAATTGTAGGAATAAATCCAAAATATTTGAAGTAAAAAGTGTAAAATTTTCCTCTAGGATGTAGCGGAGAAAAAAATTTAAGTTGTGTAACAGTTGAGTAACAGCAAGTAGTTACTTCAGTGTTATTTGTAATTTAGGCAGCTCAAAGTCAGTTGTGGAGAAACAATATCATCACATCATCTGTTTGGACACAGAGGAAGGAAACATGTGACTCATAAAACAGAAATGCAAATAGTTGAAAAACAAACTGAGAAACAAAAGCATGTACACCAGCAAAAGTTTGGATAGAAACCATCCTGTCCCTTTTTTACTCCCACATTCTGAAAAGGTCACATAACAAACTCGTCTTATATTTTAACTTTGTTAGTCAGCCTGTTCTCATCCAAGTGACCAACCTGGCTGTGAGGGCTACTGTAAACGCCTGCATACAGAGACCTGTCGTGCCTCTGGAGGAGTAAAATCAAAAGGAGAGCCCAGATTGTCTCATCCACCTCGCCTCTTCCTCCCATATGAAGCCAAAAAAAACATCTTATTTCTGGAGCCACTATGATAAAAAAGAGAAGTAAGATCTGATCGAGACATCTGTTTAAAATCAAGATTGCTGTGGTTTCAATGTGGCTAGTTCTCAAGAAGGTAGGGATGAAGACATGAAGGTTGAAAAAAAAACCTTTATTAAAACGTCACAAGAGAAATGAGTTTATAGGGTTTAAGGGGACACGTGCCCTATTTTAATGTGCCTTTGTGTTGCAGCACCTCTGTGTTTCTCTAGATTTCTTAACATGCTTGTTTGTTTCTTTTCTCTCTGAAGAGTCAGGTTCAATGCCTCGCTCTCTGTCAGTCACTGTCACTAAGTCACAGTTTCTGTTATCACAGAGAAATGTGACCTTTTTTGCCGTCGCTCACAATCGAGTCATTACTCTTTAGGCCTTGTTGCCTCCACGTCCTTGAAGATAAAGTTAACACACTCAGTGAGTTTGCTTTGCCGCTGTAACTATAAATCTACTTTATCGCTCTGTGAACGGGCGAGAGAAACGAGCGAACGGCTGCATGAAGGGATAGCAGGGAAGTAGCGGGTGGGGGGTTGAGGGAGGGAGGAAGAGCGCCGTCTCACCCGCCGAGCTGCTGCTAGACCGCCCCTGGGGATCAAACTTGCTCAGGCGACAGGTGAATCAATCCGATGGCAGTCGGCTCAACAGTGCACATATCCAGCGGCGTACGTGAGTAGAAATGGAAAACACCGCTGTTCCTCAGTGTGGGCTTTGCATGCCTCTGACTGTGAAAGGCCAGTTTCCCACTGAGATTAACATTATGCATCAGGAAGGAATCAGACCCAGCTTTTCTGAAGAGCCCCATCATCAATAACATGAAGACTTCACTAAGATTATTCTAGTTTCACAGACTATTTTGTATTAGCCAGCTCTCTGCCACCAAGGTGATGGTTTTATTTAACCATAATCCTACAGAACACAGAGGTGTTTGATTGTCTATGTTTTATTCTTTCAATTAAATAATGTGTGTTCCCATTGATTGATATGATGGTTTGCCCATATGGTAAAAATACCAACTTATCAGGGTCCAGGAGAACTCCAAAGCACCAATGTGTATTTATGCAGTGTACTTAGACCAGAGGTCTGCAGAAAAAAAAAAAGCAATATTTCTCCAGGACCCAAACATACCCAAACAAATAAAACATTTCTGTAGCATGTAAAATCTTGTTTTTTTTGTTCTTAAACCTTCATAGTCAAACTTAAGAAACAAAATAGACTGAATGTGAGCCATGGCTAGAAAGATAATGCTACAATTGGGTTCTGATGCTGACAACTAATGTTAGCAAGAAACATAATAGTTACCATCTAAATGATTAAAAGTTAACCCACTGTATTATCCATGTAGGGAAACTCAGTCTCTGCATTTTACTGATCACAATACACAATGCACCTAGCATTAGCGGGTAGCATTAGCACTTTGCACATGAGGAACAGTGCCATTAAAGGTGCTTGTGGATCAGCTCCAGATCTTCATCAGCAAGTGGTGAAGGGCCCAGACAGGAGAATTCACCTACATGTAGCTGTTTTTATGGTGGGAGAAACAGGAGGATCCACAGGAAAACAGGCAAACTCAATAGTAGAAGTGCCACCCATTTCACCATTGCACTGGCCACACAGAAACAAAGACATAAACATTTAAAATGCTAACCTGTGAGGAAATTCAACTAACTTTTTCACAATTTGTACAGTGTTTTGAACAATAACTTTTTCTAGTCCAGTAGTTTAAGTAATAATACCACAGATAATCTCTAGGCAGATCCCTGTCCTACTCAGAAATTGCCTTAGTTCTGTGTTCAGGGGACAGGTTTGTTCTTTACTTTCATTAAAAATGAGGGGCTGGATTCTTTAGCAGGAGGACAGATAATATGAAGATATTCAGTGATGACCCACAATGTTAGCTGTAATCTGTACCTGCTCCTCTGCTAAATATCCAGTAACACTGGCCAAAGTGAACATCCGTCCATAACATGTGCTCTTACAGAAAATGCAAATTGCTGCTTGTGATTTGTGTATCAAACACACTGCAGAATTTAACATCTCACAGTCACGAGTATTTTAAGAGTATCGCTTCTTGTTGTGCCAGCCTAATAAACAAAGAAGCCTGAAAATTTCTATTTGTGTCTCAGACTCATTTGCATGTAAAGAGGATTCTGGAAGATTAAATCACAGCTGCAGTGTGAGGATATATGGTTGCAATCTACATTCTAATCAAAAAACTTAGGTTTTCTTTTCTTTTTTTTTTTTTTTTTTTTTAAATAATTTCATATGGATAAAGATGTTTTGTTAAGAGGGATTTGAGCAACAGATGGAGTTTGTGGTGGTTGTATTCAGTGACACAAACAGTGAGGACATTGCACACCTCTAAGATTTGTATAGAGCAGCTGTGCAATGACAAACTGTATGAATGTGAGTAGGACGATGCAGGACAGGAACTAAATTCATCAAAAACAGAACAAAAGTTTAAAACTTCCAGCCCCAGCAGTACAATTTAACAAGTTAGATTTCATGAACGGTCAGGATTTACTCTCTGGACTAGGGTTGTCAGGCTCATTTTAGTTCAGGGGCCACATCCAGCCCAATGTGATCCCAAGTGGGCCAGACCAATAAAATAATACTATAATGACCTATAAACAATGTCAATTCCACTCTGAGTGAAAAAGTTTAAATTACAGTTAGGATATTAAAGAAAATGTTTACATCTACAAACTATCCTTAAAAAAAAAAAAGTGAATAGCATGAACAACCTGAAATTTCTTAAGAAAAATAAGTGTAATTTTAATAATATTAGGCCTCAGTTTATCATTTTCACACATTCATTACAACCAGTGGTGTGGTCCATGGAGAAGTGGATATTCTCTGAATTTTTGCCTTTTTTTTTTTTTTTTTTTAAGTAGTCCAGAAAAATGCTGTTTTAGAATCAGTGACATGTAAGACTACTCTATTTAGTTCACCAAAAAATCCATTAGTGGTATTTACTCCACTATTATGAAATTATCATAACTTGATCCAGAGCAGTTTGTAGGTTTTACTGGTCACACAAGCAGCTGCATGAATGTAAATGTATTCAACATGAGGGAAACATAGGATAATGTTAGCCTTTTATTAAGTTTACCTTTCATAACATTAGCCTTTTATAACATTAGCCTTTCATAACATTAGTCTACTCGCATAGTTGAACTATTGGTGACACCATCTCTTCTCCTCTAAATGTGCAGTCGTATGACCAGTAGTTTAAAACAGTGGCTCATTTGGAAACCACCCTAAAACTTACCTCAAATTTATGTATTCCATGAAAGTAGGTTCTCTCAATATGTGTCACTCATTTGAAAGACGTTTATTCAGCCTTTTGTGTTCATATTTCCAATAATCACTCATCTTTCAATGAGACATGCAGTCAACTGGGGTGGTACTGGCACCTGAGGTGTCCAATCAGATTCCAGAGGTGGCCAGCACTAGTTAGCAATATTTTCCTTGGAGTGACCCACGCTACTGTGCCTCTGATTGGCTCATCAGTCCTCATGCTAAAGTTAACCAATCTAATCACTGACAGCAGTGAGTACCAGCCAATTAGAGGCAGAGTAGGGCGGGTCATGGCTTCACCATCCTAGGGGAAGAAATGGGAAATTTGGCTCAGATACAACAGAACGGTGCACATTAGGGTGATTTAGAAGTGGGTATACCCAATAATGAGTGAAAAATAAGTGGGTGTACTCTGTATACCGCCGTATACCCTGGACTACACCACTGATTACAACTTAGATATCACAGTGGGTCTACAAATACACAAAACATTTAGTAACAGACAGACTATTGTTAAATTGCACTTACTTCTCTTAAGACATTGCAAATTGTTATTCTTATTTTTTGTGAAAGGATAGTTTGTAAATGTAAACATTTTTATGTAATTTTTTTTTTTTTTTTTACACTAAAACAAAGAGAAGAACTTGTCATTGTCAGTATTTATATGTTATTATGATATTATTTTACTGATCTCACACACTTGAGATTGGATTAGGCTGAATGTGGAACCTGGGCTAAAATGATGATAATATCCTCAGTGTAATTTTTGCATTTCACAAATTCCTCCCACAGGCCGAATTGGACACTTTGGCAGGCTTTGATATGTGCGACACCTGTGCTCCAGACCATCCTTGAAAGCTAACTTGTTAAGTTGTACTGCAGGAATGTGGCTGCCTCCTTGGGGTTTATGGCAGTTGTTGATCTGTGGGGCATAAGTGCATGAGATACGGCCCATAATTGGTGGTTTTTGTACTCGTAGAGGACAGGCAGGATCCTCCTTGAGGGTCACAGCTACAGGTCCGTATCCAGGGACCTTTATTATTAGTTGGTTTGTTCCTTGGCTGTGGTTAAAATTCGATAAAGTGACCTTATATAGATGCACAGAGGGACAGTGGAGATGGCTATTGATTGACAGAAGTGTGGCTTATCAGCTGGATGGGAGACCATTGGGAAAGTGGCAGAGGCAATTAAAGAAAAGTGGGAAGAAAAGGCTGGAGGGAGGGAGGGAGGAGACAGTGGCTTTTTTAGATGTACAGTTTTAGTTCTCATGGGGTAAACAAGCTGTGTAAACTGCACACTGTATGGCGAAGGAGAAGAGAAAAAAAAAGTCCATTAATGTTGCTCAAGATTAGCAGAAATTGCACAAAGGTGACTTCACAAAGTGCCACCGCTGGCATTTTGTTTGTTGCTATTTATCCCTTTCCCCTCCTTTACTCCATGTGCACACATTTTCTGCATGACATTTCCATCATTTCCTCTCAGTAATGGCCATTTGCTTCCTGGATTCCAGGACTCATGCTGTGTATATCTCTGGACAGTTTTCCAATCATTTCATAGGAGCCTCTTTGAATACCACTTGTGGAATGGAAATCTGTCAGTCAAGTGTGAGCCTGGGGGAGGAGGCCAACCTTCAATTACAGAAATGGAATCAGATATGAGCTGCTATGAGGGAGGATCGAGATTAGCAGCCCAATGATTCTTTAAGGAGAAATATGGAGCATTATGGGTTGAAGGAGAGAGAGAGAGAGAGAGAGAGAGAGAGAGAGAGAGAGAGAGAGAGAGAGAGAGAGAGAGAGAGAGAGAGAGAGCCAGAGGAGGAAGGACAAAAGAAGAAAAAGAGCCAAAAAAAAAGGGAAAATGCAGAGGTGAGGGCAGGAAGCGGATGATAAAGGCGGCAGTATGGGAGGATGAGAAAGTGAAAATGGGAAATGCAGAATGGTGGGAGGGGGAGAAAAGGTGAGAGAAAATGAAAGCGAGATGAAGAGAGGGAGTAACCCGAAGGAGGAGGATGAGGGAGTGGAAAACTGACATTAAAGGTCAGAAGAGCAAACTGGAGGAAAGAAAACTCTTCAAATGTTGAAGGACTTTTAAAATACTGTATAAAGATACAGAGAGGACAAAATGAGTTCAACTGCAGAACGGAGAGAAAGTGACAGACGTGTTAAAAGGTTTAAATGTAATTTTTTACAATATATCGGAGCCCGGGAACCAGCTCGACCTTTGGAGAGAGAGAGAAATGTAGAAAATGTTCTACATTGTAAATGGGAGTTGTGCACATTCTATCCCATTAACCGGAGTGTGTGTACACTTCACTTGACTTTCAGCCATTTACCAGCGCATACCCTTTTTAGACTTTAAATATTATGCCCTCCAGACCTTCACTGCTTTCAGGACTTGTCCAATATAAAACTCCACTAGCAGAGGAGTAAAAGTGCTTCAGAACAGCAACATAAACTAAACTTTTGTTAAAATTTTGAGTGCAAAAGGTGTATTTCAAAAGATCAGTGTGTCAGATTAAGGGGGATTTGGCTCATTGTTCACATCATACTACAACTTTTTTTTTTTTTTTTTTATCAAGTCACAAGAAATTAATGCTTCCATTAGATGTTCCTGTAAACTAAAGATGCAAACATTATCAATATGTATATGTATATTTAAAAAATCAAACAGTATATCAAGATGTCTGTAAAATTCATTGTATGATATTTATGATATCTAGTGGTGGAGTTACAATTGAAACTGCCCAAACACCATTCTACCCTCATCAGGCTCAGTCTAAGGAAAAGGAAACACAGTAGTTCATATTGTCATGTGATAAAACACATAAAAATAGGATTTTTCATTTCACTACAATTTCTTTAGATTGGATTAGATTAGATAAAATTAGATTAGATTAGATTAGTGCTAGAAAAAATGTGCATACATAAAGACTGTGTAAAAGACAAAACAATATAAAAATAATAATAATAATAGTAATAAGTAATAAAACTGATGATTATGCACACATTTAC
Source organism: Sphaeramia orbicularis (assembly GCF_902148855.1). Lineage (NCBI taxonomy): Eukaryota > Metazoa > Chordata > Actinopteri > Kurtiformes > Apogonidae > Sphaeramia > Sphaeramia orbicularis. The sequence continues at coordinate 38,564,911 of NC_043975.1, read as the reverse complement.
AGCCGAGTAGAATTTACACAGGAACTTTATCTGCTTCTCTTGTTTTTCAAATGTGTCTCAGAAACGCTCGATATCAATGGGGAATTCAACAGTGTGGGCTACTGATACGAGAATATATCGAGGAATTTGTGCTGGAAAACAAATAATAGACAGCTGACCAGAATGACATAGCCATAAAATTAAGTGCATGCTTACGCAATTTTAGTGTAAATGTAATTCATATCTTTATTGTAAATTCAACAGTGCAATTCTGCCCATTAATTTCCTGAAGTGTTAGGGAAAGTTCATCTTACTTTGCTGTTTCAAAGCAATCACCCCTGACCTCTGGTAATTAGGAATAATTATTGAATCTGTACTATTTCTGTGATTTATAATGTAAAAATGAGACTGACAATAATTAAGTTTATTTCCACAAACACAGAGGTCCTGTGATTATAAAATATGAGTAACGTCTCTGTGGTTTGGTGGGACTTGTAGCATTTTTTGTTTCCTCTGTGCATTTATTCAGCCTGTTTCTGGGTCAAGGATGATGGAGGCTGTGCTGGTGATGATAAATAAAAGTCTTAAAATATTGAAATAAATAAATATATAGCATAGGTATTCACTGAAAGAGCAAACCTAAATCCTTCAGAAGCAACATCTCAAAAGATGATGAGATGACATCTGCAGTACAAAAGGTTTTTTTCTGTCTTTTAGCTGATGTCAAGCAGTGAACCTGCCACTGACATCAGAACTGAGGAATAATGTCAGGAAATATGACTTTGCTTATCCTGTGTGACTGCATTATATGAAACACTGGCATTAAGGGTTAATTTTCAAACCACTGGAGGTCCCCAGGTTATACTAGTCGTGTGTGAATAGGACTTAGGCCGGGTAAAATCCTGGATTTTATAAATCCACCACTCACCACAACCAGTTCTGTTGAGTAGTGAGTCCTTCAGTGATAAATTACATTTACATTACACATATCTGAAATGAAGAAATGTACTTCTGGTTAAAAAAATATATATAACTTTGAGATTCTACTGTACGTATCAGTAGGTTACAGAAACGTACGTGGCAAGATTTTCGTTTGCCACTGCATTGGTGTTGTCCTTTTTCTCCCTCAACCTGCCTCATCTATTTTCACCACTAGCTTTTTCTACATTTCCCCAGAGCATGTGTTCTATCCATCTGTTGGTTTAATGTCTGGGAGATGAAAGGAAATTGTAGCCTAACATCATAGTGTAACGTTTTCCAGTCGAGAAACACCGCAGTTGCATCCACTTAGTCAAATTCCAGCGTGTCTTGTGGCTGAACTCGGATCAAATGAAGCTCCTAACAGTGAGAAAATTTGGTAATGCTGTCTCTTCTCTGTCTCCCTCTCCTGAGTTCCTTCTCTCATTTTTGGATAGCGGTGCAAAATCCCGAGAGTCTTTGTTCTTCAGTCTTCAGGGAGAGACATAAAGATACTTCCTGCCTCTTTTGTGCAATCAAACAGCGTTGTATCTGTGCTGAAAATACCTCGCTATTGTCTCATGTCTATATTTGTCTACTTATCTGGGAAATTATAAAAATATGCTCAGCAGACAATACAGATGCTAGGGACTCAGAATGACAGCGTTAATCACCAGTAGGTGTTTTTGTGTATCCAGGTCCACTTATCATTACCATTTATCTTTGCTTAAATTTTCTGGCAGTTATATAAACCACTACTGTGATTACACAACAGGAAAAAAAATCACCAGTCTTCATGTTTCCAGGGCATAAATCACTATTCAGCATAAACAAGCATGTTAATCTATTATTATCACACGTCTGGGGGATGAATCAGGGCCCTTCAAATGCAGTGTGATATAAGGAAGGACATTTACATTCATAACAGGAAGTTGATTTACATTTTCCATCCAAGTCAAATATGTTACCTTCTGCTGCTTGGGATGCTGAAGAGGCCTTTAAAAACACAAGTTATGCTGATTATTTTTTCTGATAAAAGGGCAGGCAAATAGCATCATGTAACTGTTTGTACAGATCTATGATGTGTTTGTGGATAATATCTGGTGTGAGTGAGCTGAATACCAAATCATGTGAGGGCAGTGTAGGCCTACCTGTCCAGCATAAACAAGCTGAGGGACTCGCACTGAGAAATTCACAAGTCAATCTCAAATGAATTCAGGTTATGAAATAGTGATGTTTCTGCCAATAACACATGAAGACAGTGAGGCAAATGCAAATCAGGTGCACTGAGCTCATTGAATTCAGTGGCATGCATTAAGCTGTCAAAACAGCTTGATAAGCAAGCTGTTTTGTGTCTTCCAGCAGGTCCACTTTGGGAGCGCAATCAATAACATCTGTCATATCTTGGTTGCAAGAGTGCTATAGTTAAGTCAAGTCGATCCTGTGAACCCCTGGAAAACAAACCAAAATGTACAGCAAAACAGCAGCTGAGTCATGAGTGGGGGTAACATTTTAGCCTCATAATTTAAAGAGAATAGTGACATGTTAAACTATGTGGAATACATACACGGTTGGCCATTAAGTTGGAATAATTTTGTTCAATAATTTTGACACATTCTTTCTTCACTTTTTATTCCAATTTATACACATCAGCAATCACTTTTGACCAGGTGTAATAATTATATAGTGAGTCCTTGTTACACTCAAGAATAAATCACATTGTCACATCATTTCCTAAGAAGATATAAAAATATTTTATTTTGACCTCATGGGCAACGGTGTATTTGTCAAACACATTCAATAAATTATCATTATGAATTATGACAGATGGACAGGCAATAGATCGAAAACATTAATGTTTCATTAAATCCTATTAGAAATTCCAGCTTGTTAGGCTCCACATTGATCCATCCCAGCTACATCTACACCAGGGTGTTTTCATTTTACAACTATTTTGTCGACACAAGAAATGTAGCAAAGTTTCAAAAATAATGTGTAAACATTCATACACACGAGAAATGCACATCATATGATGGGGTCATCGGAAAATATAGGAATGATGGCAAATAGCTTGAATAATTGCTGGTCTGTTGTGGAGTTTGTCAGTAGTATTATGATTAAAAGCAGAATTTAAATGTACACATTTTACAACAATATGTAAAGTTAGAGACAAATTAGCTGTAGAAGGACATTTACCAAATGACAGATAAATACACCTTTTATAAATATGCCAATTATAATTTTTTATATGTATATGTAAAACAAAAACATGGATTATAATCCCCTAACAGTAAAACTTCAAGAGTGTAACAAACAGCATAACAATTCAACAAACTTAAGATGTGAAAGTTGTTTGCACCGCCAACATTTATGCCACTTGCAGAAAACTGAAGTAAATGAAGTACATACTAACAGACTTCAAGGACAGTGAAAAAAGAAAATGTTAAGCAATGATTGTAGTTTCACCTGATTTAAATCTTTGATTTGAGGCATTTTAGCCAAAACTATCATATAATAAATGAATATTTTGAATTTTTGACCATTTCAGGTTCTGAGGAATACCTGACTAGATAATGCAAGTCATTTGTTACAGATATGTGGCTCACTTTAGAGCAAATATGAGTCAGTAAATCATAGGGACCCAAAAGTTGTTGTATAAAAGAATGATCGATAAATCAAAAACAGCTCCTGTTGTCATTTTATTCTGCCAAGTCAGGATGCATCAGACAGTGACTTAACCAATAACAAAGATCCGGGAAAGCCCAAGATCCATTGCAACGATGAGGCATCCTTTAAAAAAAACACAAACACTATGCAGCAGCTACATGGACTTTGCTGCCTATCTCAAACTGTAAATGCTACAAAGATAATAAAAGGCATTGACAGACACTCACCCACGGCCTTTAGGGAAGCGTACTTGTTGAGATCCTTGTTTTGCTGTTGCTGCTGCTGCTGTTGTTGTTGCTGCTGCTGCTCGTAGACGTGAGCCAGCTGGCTGAGTGCAGGGTAAGGGTGCTGCTGGCCCATGTTCAAGGCCGGTCCCACGTTGTTATTGATCTGGCCTCCTTCTGTGGACACAAGGACACACAGCAGGAAGGTTAGAGTCAGGTCTAGGGGGGTGCATAGTGCAGCTCAATAAGGAACCCCTCACCTGTGTCTTTTTTTTTTTTTTTTTTTTACATGACTTTACTGGTGCAGAATGCCCTCCACAGTTCTGAGAACTCAGAAACATCCACATACATCCATGTCTGTACATCACCTGCTGGACTTGTGCCATCATCTGCAGCTGCTGCCTATTACATGTCAAGCTGCCTAATACACTTTGGAACTGAATCCAGAGGGGACTGCGCTGATATGTAGCATCTGCAGTTCATTACATGACATTTAACATTTATTTCACAGTCCATTCCACTACACTTATATGTGTGTGATCCTGAAATGCAGATTCTAAAACAGATAGTTCTGACTCTTGATTCTGAATGACTAAGTTGTGTTCAAAACCGCAGTGAAATATTCTATAATCCCACACTTACACAGAACATTCCATCAGTAATATTACACCAACCATATAAATTTAAAATGCTCAAGGGAAGAGATGGACAGGATTAAGGAAGACGGTGGATTATATTAGCAAAAAAGGGAGGAAGCTGCAACCGTTTAATGAACTGAGTGGCCCATGTACACAAACTGATAGCTGCTGCCTAGAGGGAAGAGGAATAATGTAAGCAATAATGTATTGCAAATGGGTACAAATGTAAATATCCCTGCAAGGTAACTCTCGCTCAAGTTCAAATGATACAAGAAGCTTGAGCAACATCCTCCCTTTTGGCGGTGTGCATTCAAAACCCACCTTTTCAGAGTCAAACAGCCTCGGTAGGTGAAGAGAAGTGCTAACCTAATTGATCACTCCAGAATTATGCACAATGCGGTGTTTGCCCAGATAAATATTGATAATTGGTGTGATTCTTAGAAATCTTTCCAATAAATGCTGCATCACTTGGTGGTAGAATTTTATTTATTAATACATTACTGCATTTTTTTTTTTACTGTGTTTTTATTTTATATAACCTTGATAGTTATATATAATAACAGTCTTATAAAAGCAATAAACTGCATAGGCCATGGTTTATAGGTATTTTACAACAGTTATGGGGGTTTTAAAAACACCCCTTAGTTGTTGTAAAATCACCATAAACCACAGCCTGCTGGGGATCATTGCTTTATTTTAAATCACTGAAATGTCCAGATTTCTCATAACCACATGACAAATCAGACATCCATGTCTCCAGACCACCTTGACATAATTCATCATCAATGAATCTGTGTTTCAGATATTTTTTCATTGCAAAGCATTATCATAGTACAGATTTGAGATCCCCTGATTTGTACATTATGCTTCACTTTTAAAATCAACATAACAAATGCACATTCAGAAATAAAAAGAAGAGAAAACAGCATTGATAGAGTGAGAAAAGAGGAAGGAAAGAAAACAAACAAAAAAAAACACACAATTTAACATCTCACCCACCCCATCACCCCCCGTTAAAGAATCTGTTGAGGCGGGCATATGGTTAGGGTGAATGGCACAAAATCCACAATTTGAATTTGTATCTTAATCCCAGGAGATTGTATGGTTTAATAAATGAAAGCATGTTTGGGTTTACAAAAGATCATATGTTAAAATATGAATTTATACATTGTTGTTATCAATGCATGAAAGTGCCATTTGAACTTAATTTCTGAAGGGCAATGTTAAAGAGTGTCATAAACTGTTGGCACTATGACGCTGATTTTCATGTATCTTTTAAATGTTGATATAAAATGTGAACCTGCGTATCTGTATTTGTGGTTCACAGAAATAACACTTTTCCTAGTGAATGGGTTAACAGCCTAAATCTTGAACTGAATCAGTAATACTTATTTATTGTTACAGATAACAAAGAGATAGTGTCCTTCTATCAGCAGTACTTTATAGGTACATCCTAAATCCTGGTGGCAGGTACTGTGTTACAAACTGGGCTCAGATAAATACACAGAACATCCAAAGAGTCTCCGAAATGACCAGCAAACACAGTGAACATCGAACAGTGGGCATAAGGCAGGTTACAGTATGTACACGTTGAGCCTTTGTACCTGACACAATTTCATCTAATATGTGAGTGGTACAGCTTTTAAAGACTGTCCTCTGAACCACAGGAAAAATGGAACCCATTAGACATATATTAACCCATAAAAACCCAAACATCCACTGGTGACCAAAACCATCTATGGATGTAAACTATTTAATATCTGTTGAATAACGGCGATTGCTTTGAGACAGCCAGGGAAGCTGTACTTCCCCTTACATTTCAGGAAATGAATGGGCAGAATAGCACTGTTGAATTTACAATAAAGGTACAAATTACATTTACGGTACATTAAAATTGCTAAAGCATACACTTTTATGGCTACATCGTTCTAGTCAGCTGTTTATAATAATAATAATAATAATAATAATAATAATAATAATAATAATAATAATAATAATAATAATAATAATAATAATGGATTAGATTTATATAGCCCTTTTCCAATGATGCATACTCATAGCGCGTACAATGAATCCATTATTCATTCACTCACACATTCACACTCTATCACATCCATCACAAACAGTCAGTTTGTTTACATTCCAAACTGAAACTTCGCTTGGGCCTTTTTGGAAATTTTGTTTGCGAAGTGCATTGTGGGAATGGGAATTCCATGCAACTGCAGCAGTAACAGCAACAAACACATAGAGACAAGAAATTAACCCGTGTCCTCAGGGGTCCCCGTAAGTCAGTTGTCATTGTTATAGTACAGGGTGTGTGATCGTGAAAAACAATACTTAGACATCAGTTTCATGGTATTTTCGGAATATATCATTGTGTAGGCTTATACAAGCATACAGGGTATGGCCGGGCACTCACCGCTCACTCTTTACAGTACATGTATGATAGGAGTACTCTTCGAAGTTGTTTACCGTGAGGGAAATGATTTAGATGTGTTAGCATAGAAAGACTAATGGATTAGTGATAAATGGGCTGTTACTCGGGTTTTACATATTTGAAGAAAAATTTGTGATGAAAGTCATACGCTGCTTTAATAAACCACTGAACTTTGATATCACATGCATTTTCACTACTTGAAGCCAAACTTCCAGAGGCTTTGGGAAGTACACTCTATTCTACCACATGCCTATGGTGTTAGCTACCAACAGATGTCTTGTAATAATTAGTAGCCTAGAAGCTAAATGATGTGTTCCACTAATTAAATAAGCAGTGATTAAATTTTAATAGATGGTGAGTGTGAGACTTTACTCTGCAGCATAACCACGTGCATACAACTGGAAGTATCAGTGGTTTTTAACTTGTATACTGATGACTTAGAGCTCCAGTGTGTACAATGTTTTGTTACTGAGCAGGAAAACAGTCTCCAGTATATTTTAATAGTTGCCTCTCAGCTGTAGCAATAATTGATTGGTCACTGAGTGAATCCTTACAAGCATTTCCTCCACACTTACGTTACATAACAATGCCTAAAGCTGCACCTCCTCTGGAAGATGCAAAACTGAAAGTCAGGGAAACACATCCACAAATGTACTGATAGAAGGATGGGCTGCGTTAACTTCAGCAGAGAGTGTATACGAGAGTGGCAGGAAAGTCTAGAACTGCACAGTCTGACTTTAAAGCACAGCCGAATGTTAAAATATGTGTGGGAATTCAGAGGACACTCTTCAGCCTTGTTCTTCTCACCGCACCAAGCCTGACAGATAATTGCAAACTCCTGTTCCTGAACGCAAATGTATCTTCGCTAAGTGAATACACATTCTTAAAAGCCCCAATACTGCCACTTAATAATTTGAGGAGAATGAAAGAAGTTGAGGAGAAGACGAGGAAATGAGAAACAGAGTAAAAGGAGGTGGATGAAACAGTGGGAGCAAGACAGAAAATCATTTAGGCAGAAAATAGAGCATTTCAACTTACACTTGTCCCATCTACATGCTTTTCCTCTTATTTTGTCCCACTTCTTTGAACCCTGTTCAGACCAAAGATTCCTTACGAGCTGAAACCGCTTCCCTAATATGTTGTAGTAAGTTGGATCAGCGTGAACTTTAGTCTCACTGGCTGATGGTGTCGTCTGTGACTAGTTTGTCAGATCATAGCATAAGTGTGGGGTTTACTCAGTATATATAGAATGAAGCTCACCTGACATACAGAAGCGGAGGGATATTATCAGTTTGTCCCCTGGTGAAACCACGTCTCAGTAGTTTAATTTTTCTGTGTATGTGGTTATGAGGTGACACCAACCCCATCAAGTCCTCCAGAAACAGAAAGGAGACTTTTTTTTTTTATATGTTTTTGTTGTTTTGTCAATAATAGAAATGGAACTGTAGCAAATAACCTACAATCACCACCCTCATTTATATTTGAAGAGTCTGCAGTCACGATGGAAGTAAAGACAGTTATAGCTAGGTAAACAATACAGATGTCTGGTACGTTCTTAAAACACGTCTCTCATTTGTTTTGGATTTTGATCCAAACCGATTTGCAGTTGCACATATACTGTTCATCTCTGACAGTCTTGCATATTTAACATCTTATTTATCTCTGGCAGCTTTGCACATGGTACACCAATTACTCAGATATTTATGTAAATTTATATTTTTCTCTTACTAATAAGAGTGAATTTTTTTTTTTTTACATATAATTTTATACTCATTCTCTTTTGCATGCCATTCTTAAATGCCACTTTGTTTAGTTTGTTTTAATTCCCTAGTTAAATTATTCTATTTCTATTTTTGAACATCTTAGATTCTCTTTGCATTCATTGTGGACAGCAAAGCAAGATTTTCATTGTAGAGAGAAACCTGTTTCTTTACAGTGCACATGACGATAAAACGCTTTGAATCTTGAATCCTAAAGTGTGAAACTTCCAGTGAACCCTAGCATCAAACCAGATCAAACTGAACTATGGATTAGGTTATTTAGAGGTACTTTTATATGACAGTTCAAACTTTCAGATCAATGGGAAGTTAGACAAGCCTCCCAACACCGGTAAACAAAGATGAAGAAAGACTGAAGAGGTTAAAAAAAGATGAATTAATAGCATTTCTGCTGTCTGAAGTGCACTTGTCTATTAGAAAAGGGAAAGTGCAGAATATGTAGATGATGGTAGGACGTACATGTAGGTGTATCATGTAGTTTAGTCTGTTCTAAAAATTACAGTGTGAAGCAATACTAACTGCATTGGAAAATGGACCTTGGTTTGAACATTCAAGTGCGAAAACATTCTTAGCCACACACTCAAACTGCCCAGATGGTCTTATGTTCTTGCATCGCCATAGCCTAACAGTACTGATTTTGTCCTCCAGTTTCCCCCTGCTTTTCATCTCAGCCGTACGCTGTTGAGCTATGAGCTCAACTCAAAGGCCTTAAACCTGCACAGCTGAACTGTCAAGGTAAAGCAAGTTGTGTTGTTACTAATTAATCACTTAGCCCTGGTACTGACTCCCTCTGCACACACACTCTCACACACACACACACACACACACACACACACACACACACACACACACACACACACACACACTAACACAGTGAGTGACAATGTAAAGGAGAGAGCGGAGATAATGAAAAACAGCATCACAGCGAGAGGCAGTGTGAGGCCATGTAGAAGGGGTGATAAGTGACAGGATTCCCCGGAGTGATGAAATGTCCTGTGGTGATTGGCGAATAAGAAAAGACGTGTGGTGTAACTTCATATAGATGATGCATGCAAAGCAACTCCGAGTCAGTCATGGCTCTGGTTTATTCAGCATGTCTTAACAACAGTCAAAAAAAAAAAAAAAAATTAAGCAAACAAAAAAACAGCTTGGCAAAGTTGCAAACTGGGATTTTGACAACTAGAAAATACCAGGTTCTGATGAAACATTTTATATTAGCATTAATATCTGACATAAATGCCACTCAGTTTGTCTACGATGCACTGCAGAAAAGATGAACCTGTAAAGAACAATGAAGGGAGGAATAAGCTGCAGACAGCTAAAAAGAGGAGGCAGAGCAGCTTATGACATCACGTCACGTTGATGCAGAAAATGCTGTCTCCTTTTTGTGCATTTAATAAAATGTCTTTTGTAACATCTACTTCAGTCGTGATGAAAAACCAGTCCACTTTATTTTTTTCCACAGGAGGCCAAAACAGATGGTCTGAGGGCACCAATTTTCTCATTTCATGATGGATTTTCTCTGGTTTAAGAGTACAATTGCAAAATTCAATATCCTATAACCGCACAAGCCATAATCTGGTTTGCTGCAAGTGCATTAACAAGAAACTGTCTTGTTAGAACCCTGTAGAACATGGAAATGGTGGTAAAACCTATAGAATTGTAGAAACGTATAAAAGCTGATTTTAAATGCTTTTGTTGAACTGTTCTGCCAAGTTGGTGGATGACTGCTGAGAGGGGCGACAAGCTGCATATCAAATTAGAGTCTCACTGGGCCAGAAGTTTATGTCTGGCTGGAAATGTTTTGATTTTATGTAAAAAAACAAAAACAAAAAAAAACCCCGCATTTAAAGGTACAGAAACATAAATATACTGTAGTTACAGTGGATCTCAGGTGTCAGAACTGGCCCACCAAAGGGTCCAATTTTGCCCGTGGGATGAATTTGTGAAATGCAAAAATCATGCAAAAGATATTAACTATCAGTGATGTGCAAAGCATTTTAGTTCAGGTTCCACATACAAACCAATTTGATCTCAGGTGGGTCAAACCAGTAGAACACTATCAAAATAACCTATAAATAAGAACAACCCCATTTTTTTCTCTTTGTTTTAGTGTAAAAAAGTAAAGTTACATGAAAATGTTTACATTTATAAACTATCACAAAAAATGTTAATAACCTGAACAAATATAAACAACCTACAATGTCTTAAGAGAAATAAGTGCAATTTTAATAATATTCTGCCTGTTACTAAATCATTTGTGTATTTGTAGATCCACTGTGATCTGTAAGTTGTAATGTAAATAATAAACTGAGGCATAATATTGTTAAAATTGCACTTATTTTTCTTAAAACATTTCAGGTTATTCAGATTTTAAACGTAACTTTGTAGATGTAAACATCTTCATAATGGGATTTTACTTTTTTTAAAAATTGTTATTATTATACTTGTCCAGCCCACTTAACATCATATTGGACTGAATATGGGCCTTGAACTAAAATGACTTTGACACCCCTACAGTAGATTAGCATCATCTCTTCATCCAATGCATTTTTAAATGCACAGAAGAGACAGATTTTAAAGCAATAAATGAAAAAAAACAAACAAAAACAGTTCATCACCTCAGTATGATAAACAAGGACAGTGATTCATACCCTGCTGTACTCTATTTTTGGTAGAACATTTACCACATCTGCACAAAGGTTTTAAAGTGATTCAGTCGGTAAAACATGCATTACTAAATCCTTTGAGAAGCTTTATTTTCTTTTCCATTGCTTGTACTTGAGAACCATTAGGAGAAATAATGCTGCTCTCTGTGAGTCACATCACCCTCTTTTATTGTTTAAGTGGAAAACAATCTTATCATCTGTAGGTTAATTGAAGTTGTTTATTGCATCTTCTGACACGGTTTGCAGCTTGACATTGATGACAAAGATGATGTAGTAACTTGCGTCAAATGGCTCATTTCATGCCACCTTAAGAGATGAATTGTTCTCCCTATTCCCTTGTGTTCTCCAAAACCTCTGTCCTCTGTCAGAGGCTTCGCTCACACACAAAGTACAAATTTAATCAAAGTACAAAAGATCATGCAGGTGGTGGTTGAGACTGAAAGCAAACAAAGCAGCCTGATGACACCATGACACTATGAACTCATTCAGCAGGGTGAGTGACAGCTGTCAGCAGGTCATCTATCACCATGACGAAGGGAGGCAGTGGGAGTCTGTGGATATATTCCCACAACCTCTTCAAGTGACAACCCTACATCGCAGAAAGTTAGGAGGGTATAGAATACAGCGGCCGAAGGGCAATACCCTGGAGCAGGGAAAAGCCAGTACCCAGTTAAGTGAACACTACACACCCCAGTTTCACACTTTTGAAGCTTAATATTTATAGTCTGTCAAACATCTATCTCTTAAAGTTCAAGCTACAGGATGGAAAAGACTGGAGAACTGCAATGAAACCCACATGCTATGGGGAGAACATGCAGAAAGGTCTTGGTTCATCAAGGTGACAAGGCTAAAAACTGTGCCACTGAGCTGCCTCTTAATGATGAGAAGTTTGACTCTTTTCAGAGAGCTGGCTCTTCTTCGGGAGCTGTACCAAAAGAGTACCATCACTAGTTTGGCTTCCAAACGGCTCTTAATTTAGTATTATTTGTAGTCTCATATTTTAACCTAAATTGGCAAATATGAAGGGTTTGTGTCTTGATAAACCCTTCAGTGGTTTTATGAGAAGCTTTATAATTGTCTAATTTTGTCCACTTGTTCTATCACAGAAACAGAACCAAACTCAGTAACTAAATGATATGAATGTCTTCGGTACAGGTTGGCATTGAGAAAGTTCGGATGTCTCAGCTTGAATGGGCTGATACAATTCCTTTTGTCTGTGAGTATCTGCCCTGTTTTCCAGATGATTCTCTCAGAAGGAACAGATGTTCCCAGACTATACAGTCTACCCTCCATCACCTTCACCAGACATGGGACGACTGAGGCCTTAGTCTGACACCAGCCACAGTTGGATGAGGGGTTCGTCAAGCTACAATCTCATCTTGGCCCCATGTCCACCATGCTGCCCAATAGAAACAAAGCTTCACCGTGAGCAGAGATGAGCCACTGAGAGTGAGAGGTGAGCAGCAAAAGGACAAAAAAAATGGGCAACCAGCTCTCACTCGATGAGAATCGTCTCTTCTGATTCACTAAAAAAGCACTGGCTCTTAGAGCCGCATCTTTTGAGCATGAAACATCACTATTGCCTCTAGTAGTCCATACAAAAGCAGTCCTTCCTACAGTTCATATGACTTGGTTTTAGTAGAGAAAAAATATAAATTTTCTCTAAAAAAAAAAAAGAAAAATTGTAAATATATATCCATATCTGAAATGAGAGAACTACATAGGCTCAGGCTAACTATAAACACCTTGTGCCAGCATTTTTTGCCAGTGGTTACTTGTTGTAGCTGTATGCAGTGTAGGTCAAGAGGTTCACCAGATCAACAGATTTCTTCCTGCTGTTAGAGGAATAGATGCTATTGGAACAGCTACAGAAAAACTCTGCTTGTGATAATGTGGACATGAGGGAAATTTGAGGTAATTGTATCCATCATCTTTTTCATATGTATGCATGGTTCAGATTGTTATGAACTGCTCAGTCATTACATTCATATAAAGACCTTTATGTAAAAGAATAAAGCAACTCTCAAGTGATAAGTAAAATTTTGATAAAGAACTAGGATACCTTGAAAATTAAAGTGTCAAATCATTTGCTATTAATAAGAACATTCATTTCAAATCACCAGTGTACCAATGTAATCCTTGTAAATAGAGCAATGCATTATGGGTTGTTTTATAGTGTTAATGTTGCTAGACTTTCATTTGAAGGCCCATTCATGCTCCACGTTAAAAATGCAAACGTATACAGATGGAACGGTCTGTCCGTCCTCTGCGTTCATTACTTGTGTAAATCTATCTGTTCCCTGGGATATTGTGGATGTTAACCCAAATGGAGAATACAAAGCAGTACCGCTGGGGACTGTGAGGGCAGTGTTGAGATATGAAGAGAATAATTTCCAGAACAGAGCGACTGTGGGACTTGGTGAAAAACTACCAACATATTTATGAAAACTACCCTTCACCATATCAATATTAGTAATACCTCTGTCATCACCATGTTTGTTATCCTCTTTTTCTTCTTCTTCTCCTCCCAAAAAACTTTGTTCTTCTTCCTGGTATTTGGCCAGTATGTTAATTCAGAGTGGTGCCCTCTGATGGACTGATTGACAAACGCTCATTCCAACACACTGGACACATTGGAAGTATAAAGGCAGTGACACTTGACAATGTTTGAAATTGATGTACTGTACTTGTTTACATACACAAAGTAACCATAATTGACTTTAAAGCAAGCATAAATGGGCCTTAAGTCTGTTCAACCTGCGACAGAATGCTCTGGTTTTGTGAACTACAGCATATAACACCACTTCTGACAATATGAAACAGCATAGTTTATTCACTCCAAGCCCATTTATGGAAACATGCATAATTCAAAAGTTCTTTTTGCAGCTTTTATAATGTAATTTGTGTGTCATATTATGGAAACAAAGTTATTGTTTATGACACTGGTGAGTAAATGTGTTAGTTTTTTTCCAGTCAAAATAATACAGTCCAAAAATAGGCAGAATGCTGTATTTTTAGTATGATCATTATAGTACCGTCATTCACTGTGTGAGTCTCTACAAACCAGAAAAAAACCAGAGGAAAATAGCTAACTAACTAATAAGAAAAATTGATTCAGCTTATGAATCCTCACATATATCATTCTGTGATCTTTTAGTCAGTTGGCCCAGCCCGTCCATCTCATTGAGCTCACAGCGGTCTGCATAAAATCATAATGAAGTGACCTTTAGAAATCTCCTGGCAGTCATTCAGCTGGATGTGAAATGGAACAAACCTGATACATTTGGAATCAGTGAACCCGGAGTCATCTAATTTCTGGATTTTCTTACATTAGCATGGAAAATTAAAATAAACCTAATGCTGAATACAGCCGCCCAAACGCTCTGAATCGCTTTTGCTAAAAGGAGACTTTATAATTTACCAGATGAAGTTTGAGATAGTAGAACGCTGAGTTCAGTTTAAACTGCTGCTAAAGAATCTAAAGCATCCAATATCACTTACATTTTCAAGGGATCCTAGCTCCAGAAGCTGATTTATCAACATTTCACTTATCAGTTGAGAGGGTTTATTTATCCTTTTGTATGAAGGCCTTTGTATGAATGTAATGACAGAGCAGTTTGTAATAGTTTAAACCATGCATACATATGAAAAAGATGACAAATACATTGATCTCTAGCTTCCCTCATGTCCACATTATCACAAGCAGAGTTTGTCTGTAGCTGTTCCAATAACCTGTAACAACAGGAAGAAATTTATTGATCTGGTGAACCTATTGACCCACAATGCAAACAGCTCCAATTTTTCTTCTTCTTCCTCTTTTTTTTTCAAAGATCATCTGCCATCTAAAGTCATGAACCACACATGAACATGCCTGGTCATACTAAAGTTGTACGTGGCTCTAAATTGGCTATCAGTCTTCACTGTGTTGCATCAGTCATAAGCAGAGTGAAGGTGAATATTTATTCATATTAGATTGTCACAGAAGTCAGCTTAAGGGATTGTATGGTTTGAAACATATGCCACAATTTACTTTTAATATTGAAGAAAAAGACATTCCTGTGACTTGACACTGCAGGGGCATGGCGCAGGAGTGTCAGGATTACAGTAAGTGTGACTGTACTTATGAGACAGCCTGTGGGTGACGAGCTTATGGCCACCAGGTAACAATCAACACTGCACAACACATGTGTACACAACGCTGCAGAGGCAGAGTCATGGGACGATTTCAAAGCCTTCTTTGTGGGAAGCCAGACATCCAGTGTGGAAGCAGTGAGGCTGTACTCCTGGGGGAAGAAACGTTGTCTGCGCTTCTTCTCATGTCCCAGACGAGAAGATACACTGTGCTGAGGTGATGTGTACTGTATGGTTATCGAGTGAGAAAATGAAGACAGAAAAAAAACACATAGAGGGAAACATCAAGAGAGCCAAAGCACATGTATGTAGGAGTGCTTATCTCATGCTTGGCCTGACTCCATTGCTACTGGCTGTACAGTGTAATTTCACTGCTTGTTTAATTCTCCGCTGAAAATTGTAAGCAGCTGACTCATCTATTATTCTCTCTCTTTCTGTCGGCTCAATCTGCAAATGGATAAACCCTCTTCTTTTTCTTCAGCTGCAAAACTGCCTCTCTGTCATTACTCAACCCTCTCCATCTCCCTCTTCCTTTTCTCTTGTCATGGCAACAGTATTCTCTGGTGTAGTATTTGCTCTGCAGCACACGGCGAGCTTGCATTGTCCCACAGTCACCCGCGCCCACATATCAACAGGCAGGCCGGCTGTACTGTACTGAAAAGTCATTGTTATGCAACCTATGCTATGCTATGCCTGCTGCTCTGTCGGCCTGTCTGTTCATCTCCCTGTCTCCCTCCACTTATCTTCACGTGTCTGCTTGTACTAGGTCACATCCTAACAGCTTTGTCAGGCATTGTCAAAAAAGCATGCATGTTTTATTGAAAGACTTGCTCTAGTTTAGCAAAAAGGAATTTTTGGAGTAATTTTGGGATATGAGCAAGAGGAGCACTTTGACATCAAATTGATGTTGACACAAAAGTCGGTGCCAACCTGCGTAAACCTGTATGAAATCGGGAGTGACAGAAAACATCTTTGTGATGGTACTTCAGAACATTCACATGACAAAGCATTTCCGAAAGACTTCCAAAAGACTGAGACAAAGGGGCTTCTGTATTTAATATGCAAATGTGAACAGTCTTGACTGGCTCAGATCCCTCACCCTTCCATGACAGCATTCACACATCATAGTGTGTGTGTGGTGTGTGTGTGTGTGTGTGTGTGTGTGTGTGTGTGTGTGTGTGTGTGTGTGTGTGTGTGTGTGTGTGTGTGTGTGTGTGTGTGTGTGTGTGTGTGTGTGTGGTGTGGGGTCTTCTCTGTTTCTCTGCATATGCATATTTAGTCACAGTGAAAATGGTAAGCAGGTTATGTGTGAGCCTGTGTGAGGCGGGAGTTGAGCTCCTTCTTTCTTCGCCCTTGCTGTCTATTTACAGTGCATAAGAAGCGTTGCATCTGTCTTGACCTCATCCCGCCGGTCCGTATCTCTCTCCTGCAGCACGGAGACAGGGACAGCGAGGATCACAGAGCCGAGGACAGACATCACTGTTTGAGTGTGTGACTGCTGAGCTCACAGGAATTTCGCCAGGAGTCTGGGTGTAAATCCACCTCTGTGTGGCTCCGATTTGGAGAACTTTAGGGTAAAACTTACATCAGATTCTTGCATTATCCAGCATATCAAGACTTTAAAAAGAAAATTTGCTTTTTCTCTGCACCTAAACTAAACAAAAATAAACCACGAATTGCTATAGCATCTACATTTTCACTCTTATGTTATGAAGACAATGTTAATTGAGGCCAGAAATACAATTTGTTTTATCCATGTGTCAAATGTTACTTCCTATCATCACTATTTGGTAATTTATGGCAGTTTGGGGGAATTAAAGAAAATCAACTGAAATAAAAAGGAAAATCAAATGGCAAGCTAATAGCAGCTAACACTTGCTAGCAAACTGAGTTAAAGATACTTTTGACAAAATATTCCAATCCCACTTGGTTCACTATTTCGAAAACGTAAACCTAATCTGTGACTAATTGCCTCATATTCCAATCATGTGTAACACTACGAGCCAATCAGATCAGTTTCCTGATATCCCTGAATGTTCTCCTAATGTTTACAACAGCTAGCCTTGTTCTTCAGCAGAGTATATTTGTTAGATTTCTTAGTGGATTCCTGCCGTAAATGGACCTTGACTGTTGCAACACCTCAGACTGTCACTTGTCTCACAGTATGATTATTTATTTATATTAGATCTTCTCAGATGCCATTTTCATGTGTTGGTCAATAGATAAGATGTTGAAGATCATCACAGAGGTCATCTAATTGTTATAAAACCAGCACTTTTCAGGAAATCAATAGTTGTTTATTCAGTGAAGTCAGCAACTTCACCCGTAGGCTCCATTCAGATAGATCAGAGCTTGGGCTCCTTTTAAGACCCCAACCCTGAGATGTGTTTATACCTCAAGACTAAAACTTGCATTTTTAGTCATAACATCATTGCTAAGTGAAAGATTAAAAGTTATCATTCGTTAGCTTACCGGCCGACAGGCCGTAAGCTATTGTTGTCATGTGGCATCCGGCAGCGGCGTCTGTCGTCTGTTGTCGTCGTCTGTCGTCTGTCGTCTGTCGCCCATTACAAAAATTTCAATCATCTTCTTCTCTGAAACTACAATTCTGATTGACTTCAAACTTGGAAAACAGCTTCTATATGATGATGTCAACAAAAGTTAGTGAAATTATTTGGATCCGGATCTGATTCGGGATTTGGTGCGACTTTGAAAAATTTTCCCATTATAAGAGATAGGAAGTGGATTGATACAATAAATCAGTAAGTATCAATGATATCAAGTTGGAATTTGAATTTTTTACAGATCAGATTGGAATATGACCAAAACATGGGCTATTTCTGTAATATAATAAATACACATAACTGGGTGATAATAAATGGCATCTGGATACATTTCCCAAAGCTTTTAATTTGGCCGGTAAGCTACAGGGCCATTGGTCCTATTTTTATGTTTACTTCAAGTTGGCTAGCCAGTTCCTTAAGTACAGCTTGCCAATTAGATCAGACAGAAGGGAAATGTAAAATATTCGAAGCTTTTGAGGAAACGATTTGTGGAGCTGTTATTTTCTTTCTTTCTTTTTTAAATCAATGAAGTGTAGCTTATATTTCATTTGGAACTTATAGTAAGAAATTGTCTGAATCTTCTGGTTCATCACTAGTAAAATCAATTTTCAATCAAAGATGAATTTAATTAAATCTAGAATACATTTTGTTTTGAAATGCTAGTCCAGTGTACAGTGCAGTTGTCAGAACATGTAATGTTAGCTATAGCCTGCAACACAATACTCACCAACTAACAGACACAAGAAATAAACAATTCCACTGACAATGATATGATGGCAATGTATTATTTACAATATGTAGAATGTGTTTTGGGTGCTGACCTAAAGTTTGGGGAAAGCAGTGGTGTTTAAACAAAGTGTGCTTGAATTTGACAGAGACAGTCAGCGGGAGGAGAACAGATGTCCGAGTGCTCGGAACCTGCTGGCTCTGTCAGCAGTGG
Source organism: Sphaeramia orbicularis (assembly GCF_902148855.1). Lineage (NCBI taxonomy): Eukaryota > Metazoa > Chordata > Actinopteri > Kurtiformes > Apogonidae > Sphaeramia > Sphaeramia orbicularis. Next base: position 38,545,927 of record NC_043975.1, on the reverse strand, counting down.
GAGGCAGGTTTGAAGTGTAAGGGCCAAAGAGCTCACACACAGAAAGTATTTGACCCTGATGCCTGCAGCCTGAATGAGTGCAAACCATATGAGAGTGCAGCTTTTAGAGGTCCTTCAAAAGTCATGAAGTAGTGAACTTTACAGCTATAGTATGTTGTATTTGCATATTAAAATATTGGGGTTTTCCACAGTGAGAAAAACCTCACAGCAGCTTTTTAGCTATTTACACCCACAGCATAAGCACAGAATTTTTATTTTTTTTTTAATAATTAAGTAAAATCTTGATGTGGGATGTGAATGGGGCAAACACAGGCTTCAAATTTCCATTTTTTAAATAATTATTTTCAGTATTGGTTATGTTTACAAAAAGGTCATGGAATATTATTTCACAGTGACAATAATATTGTGTTTTTTGCTCTCATTTCAAAGAACAATATTGCTAATGTGATGATGATCCAACAATTCAACGCTTGCTTACAGTGGCATCATCTACTGTGTGCTGTTGCTGTTTAGTCACATTTTATGGATGTTTCTGATCTGAAAGTTCAAACTGAGGGTCATGTTTTTTTTGTTGAATACATTTGGTTTACACAAATAGAAATGGTTTGCCTTTCACATTGCAAAGTTGGAAGTTAACTACCATGTCCTGCCATTGTCACCAAAATGTGCTCCATCTCTACCTGTCTTCTTCCACCTTCTATTGTTTTTCTTTTGTTGCCTCCCATTAATTGGTCTGACCACCCAAAAAGTCCCTTTTCACCCTGTAAATGAGCCAAAAGGTGATTGAGTCTCACCTGGACCGAGATCAACTCTTTGGTCAGATCACAGAGCCACTCTTTGTTTTAAGGAAGGTTTCACACCTGCAAATTTGGGTCTCATCAAACTGAACAGTTTAAAAATCTGGACCAACTGAAGTGGGCGTTAAAGCCAGATAGAAAAACTAGAAGGAATCTTAGAGTATGTGCATATTAAATGAATTTCTGTGGTGCAGCCATTTATCTGTTTGCCTGGAAACAGTGCCTTAAAGACATGGGCGTGCACGGACATGAATAATATATCTCATGTGGCTTAGCCGTAAGGCTTTTGTATGAGTTTGGGTGCACGACAGTGTTCCAAAGCAATGTGTCAGATCCACAGCCTTATATATGGCCTTGTTTTCCAAACATTGTTCATCTCATTATCATCACCATATGCTGCTAGCTTTGTCTTCGCTCATTAGCACATCAGTAAACTCCCATTTAGGAAGAGATAGCGGGAGCGATCGCAGAAGGGGGTGTGCAACAGAGAGAATGTGGTGAAATGCTCGAGAGAATACAGAAAATGTGCTAGAGAGAGAAAGGTGTGCAGTCAACTGTATTCCAAAAAGATCCCATATCTCGGAGGTATTCTCATGAGGGCTGACCATTAAACAGATAGGAGGTGCAGCGCAGAGAAACTGTATTATTGAAAAAGTCTTTCATGGGAAATAGCGGCAGGGAATGATAGCAGAATAGCTTATCTACCCTTAATTGTTCCTCCCTGAGTCTTTCAGAGCACAATGACTTCTGATGCACCCTTTTCGTGATTAGAGCTTTCCGTCATACCTTTCTCATTTTGAAGTGCTATCGATTGCTATTGTTCCTTTTTCACCTCTCCTATTCACAATGGAGCATTTGCAGCAGAATTCAACCACTGGTTCCTTCCTGCATTGTCTCGTCTGAGGACAATGCATTGATTCGGGTCTCACGGGACATTGTTACCTTGTCAGTGAATTTATTGTAAGATATCACTCAGATTCTTTAAAACGCTCAGGAAATATCTCAGACCATAACGGGACTCCCTAACCTTTTCACAGTGCTTCTACTTTATAATTGACAAGTTTTCTTTGATTTTTGGATCCAGCTCCGAACCTGGACACCATTCGTACCAGCATTATAATGTGTCACTCCCACCAGCTTCCTCCTTGTAAGCTAAAGGGAATCCACCTCATGGCTTTCAGTGGATGGAAGCAGCTCGCACATGAAGGGCGTTTGTGCAAATGAAATGCAAAATAACACTGACAGAAAACAAGACCTGTTTAAGAAACACTTAAAATCATAAGTCTTGTGCATCACTGAATGCTGAAAGATGTGTGGGAGAACACCAGGTAGTACACCACATTAATCTCTGCTCTCATTGTTTGTACAGCAGAGACAAGTATCGGTTAACAGATGACAGGGGAGCATATATCTGAGCCTTAGATTTATACCTGTGAAGATATAGTGACCATCAAGGCACAAAATACTTGATTTCCAACTTTACTTAACTCCAACATAGGAACAAACAAAGTGCCATCCTTGGTTAGGTTTAGGTACCAAATGATTGTATTTTAAACAAGGAAACATTATGGTTAATTTCCTTAATTTCCTGAGGGCTCTGCAAGTTCTGTCTAATCTAATCTAATCTGGTTTGTGGTACAATAATAACTTAAATTGATGGAGACATTGTAGTTTGACTTCAAATGACTACACTGAAAATATTTTAATTAATAATGATTCAACCTCTGATATTTAGTGGCATTTAGTGGGAAGTTTCACCATGCATCCAACTATATACCTCCCCACTGTCATCAATGCAGGGGACAGCACAAGTTCAGTCAGTAGCAGTTTAGTTTAACCTTTCGTGCATGAATTATGAGAGCCTTAATCAAGATTCTTTTTTTTCCTGTTTTTCTTCCTCTAGGCATTAAAAAAACAATGCAATTAAAAAAATTTGTGAACCTATTTTTCATGGACTTGCAAAAATGTCCACTCCGCTGAAAACCATGCGTTTAATATTTGAAGTAAAGAAACATATTTACTGGTATAATGTGTGAAAACTATGAAAGAAAAACATTTTTAATGCAGCTAATCAGATGTTTTCTCACATTTTAACAGATAATTTGCAAAAAAACCCTTTTTGTATAAAAAAAACCCCAAAACATATTGTTAATTACAGTCTAATAATAATAATAATAATAATAATAAAAAGCAACTGATTTCCACTCAAATATGTTATTGCAGATCAGGTTTATGAAGAACAGCAAAGTTACACTAACGGTATGAACTACAGTGTATGGGATGATGCATGAGCATCCACTGTGTCGGCTGATATGGAATTAAAACAACAAAACCCATGAATATACAAGAGAACAGTTGCAGAATAACTGTCCACTGGAGTGACCATTATGCATGAAAGGGTTAATGAAATAGGGATACACCAATGATAAAATTGTTGGCCAATATCATATTTAAAACAAGCCTTATGCTGTCAGGGGCCAGCAGCAAAGGTATATCCCTGAAATCCTCCCAATCCTCTGCTATATATAAATCTATCCACGATAATTGTTACACAATTGATATGAACTCAATTTGAGCTACATCGACCTGATAGTGGCAGAATAATTGTCAGAGAACCAATTTTTCCCCACAAAACTCCATCTAGTGAATGAAAATGACGCCATATGAACTCTGGATGGTAGCGAGAAAATGGACATTTGTAAGATGATCAATTTGAACCAAATTTGATCTCAACCGACCTATTATTGGTTGATATATGACCAAAAAACTGATTTTCAACTAAAGCACCCCCATTTGGATGACTTATCATACTCATAGAGAAGCTGAAATCGATAGGGTTCTTCCACTAGGGGTCTCCTATGTTGGTTTTCAAGGGATAAGAAATCCAACCAAATCTGTCTTAGTTAGCGCGTTCACACCAAGGATATCCGACAGATCCAGTTGTGGCAGCGTTCGGGGTAAAACTCTTATATCCCCCAAACTCAATTACGGGGATATGATGACATTTTGGACTTTACCCAAATAATATAGCCAATATCAATGTTATGCTCTGTTTCTTTATTTTGTTTTTGTTATTTATCTCCCCCTTAACAACAAAATCTTAAAATATGTACAAATAATTACCATTTTACTAAGTCTTTCAGTTCTTCATCACATCATCTTTGATTGAACACAGGTTCAAACACATAAATTTATGAAAAATCTTTAAGATAACACATAAATATAAATGTCACATAAATGCCACTGTCACTGGCAATGAGACATGTTGTTTGGTGATACAGATATTGGCTGATATCAACAAATACCGACTGAAATCCATGTCAGGTCGATATAACAGCACTCCCCAGGTATCAACTCATCTCCTCATTCAAACATAGTAGGTGACAGTGATGCACCTTGATACCATGTGTTATAAAATGGAAAAAAAATGAGTATGTGAAAAGAGGAAACTCTGGAAACAGCAACACACTTCCTCTATGTATATATAAAAAAAAGCTTCATACGAAGTCATATTTTCAAGCAGTTAAGGAGTAATGAAAACATACACATCATGACTGTTAGATCCCATTTCTGTAAGTAGATCCCTTAAACCCCTGAAAATATTACACACTGAAACTTTAAATGAAATTGGCATGAATTCATAACTTCTAGGGTCTTAATTTATATTTGTCTCATTATTTTGAACCCCTTAAAAGGTGCATGCTGTAAGATTTAATGACACTGATACTGGGTCAGGTTACAACTATGACACTCCATTTCTGCAAATGAATCCCACTAAATCTTATACCTTTATGGTTTTTAAAACTTAAATGGTATACATCATCAATCATCAAATTTTATAAGCGTAAGATATATAAATGTTAATAATTACCAGGTCTGCATTTTTGAGTATACTTTGCAAATGTTACAGTCACTATTAGGGTTGAGTTTGACTTTAAGTAACTGTAAGCAGACCTTTCCCTCACATTTCAGATGATTAGAATTCAGGTTTATGTCACCGGTTGCTATTTGCTAAAGCCTTGGGCAGTCGTCTCCGGTGGCTACAGACTGGGTGTTCCTCCCTGTGACAGGGCTCATCAGTCAGCAGGCCACAGAGAGGGAGACAGGCAGACACAGAAAACACAAGAATAAATACCTGCTCCACTAAAGCACATGATTGACAAAAGACGAGCCCTTATTCATCATGATGATGAAGCACCACTCAAGGAAACAGAGCATCTGCAATAACATCTGGGCCTATTGTTTGTCTCAATGATCTTCTGTCTCATTGAAAAATGCCCCATTTTAAAGTCATGGCCTCATTGTAATAAGGAGGGGAGCAGATATAAAAGTAATTTTGTCCTTTGTGTTTCCTTCTGTCTTTGTCTTTGGCTGGATATTCCTTAACCCCCCCCCGCCCCCCCTTTTTTTTTTCTATAGCGTTGTGAGTCAGCAGCGGGACTACTGGTCCATGAGCTGTAGACAACACACTGCTAGAGACAATGCAAGGCCGACAGAGACAGGCAGATAGGGGAGGGTAGCAGTGGGAGAGGATGATGATAATGATGTGTGTCTCTACAGGGGGCTGACACCACTGACAACATGTCAGCAGTGCCGACCCAGATACCACCAAAGAGAGACAAGCAGGACACCGCTCTCCAACAGTTCTGAGAGCTTGTCAGGTAGTTACGGTATTTGTGGAGACAAAACTAAAGCAAGACGTGTGATTAAAACTGAAGGATGCCTGTTGTTAATTAGAGAATATGAAGCTCCATTCGTGCAAGCAATGCTACCCTGAAATTCTCTGAGAGTTACATGGAGCTGTATGAAGGAATGCAAATGTCCAAATCAATTTCCCTGGAAATGCCACGTGTCAGTTATGAAATCTGTGTAATAACTGATAGAGCTGGTGTGAATAGAACAGGTCATTTACAATTACCTATAATAGCATAAATATGATGCTTGGTTTAACTTTGAAACAAATATTTACTTCCCAGAATTACGGTCATTTATTTTAGTCCCTGATAGCGTGTTCATCTGATGCTGGCTACATGTGTTATTAACTACATCTTGGCAAAACCTGGCAGCAAAAATGGCTTATAGACATTATTAGGCCATTACACTGAAAATACTGATTTTAAGAGAGAATAACTTTTGATGCAAGATTTTTCATGCACTTATGTAGACTTGTTTGGGTTGCGACGGGAGCACTTGTTGACATTAGCTGACTGCATTCTAAGATAATCTATTGTTACACACTGCAGCTGGTGTAGATCAGCAGAAGACAATTCCAGCACAGTAACAAATCACACCGGAAATTAAAAAAAAATCATAATACAGACTCTTGTCAGAGACTTAAGTTAGCTCAGTAAGGAAGTCAGCTAACAATACCTTAAAACCAGCTACCAGCACAAACAGACTCCTACATAACCTTCATTTAGGCACATGTAGATAGGCCATAGTGGCCCTTTGAGCTTATGTGGACTTCAGTGGGTTTGTCCTCTATGACCATTTGATTCAGAAGAAAAGCAACATTACAACATTACAGTCTCTTTGGGAGATCATAACTCTACTAACAGATCAATCAACACACCAACAAACTTAGAATACTGCAATAACAGCAAATGTAGAAATAACGCAATTTATGTGTTTACAAAAATGTCTGTGAATTTTAACCGGATTAACTGAATGTAAAAAGTTCTCATATATTCTCTTACATTCAGAGCACTACAATCATGTGTTCCACCCACAATATTTTCTATATTGCAATATCTTCATATTGATATTAAGCAGAAAAAAAAAGAAAAAGGTCATTATTAGAGACGAATCCTTCTCCTTCATTTGCATGTTCTAGCCTGCCCTAACAACATGGAGCATTAACAGAGCTCTTTTATCAGTTCAGTTCAATTTTACTGGTAGAAGCCCAGTATCACACGTCATCTCACAGGGCTTTACAGAATTTATGGTAAACTACATCTGTGAAAAAGATGTCAAAGTCTTGAGTAACACAACAGTAATCAGCTAACACACAAAGTATTACATAATTTATTAGGGGATAATTTATTTGTTGCACAAATGATCTAGTTTTGATTCAGAGTGTGAAAGATCTGAGAGAAAATGCAAATTTTTACATTAGCACTGGTTTTACAAAATAACACATATGTAGTCAAGAAAGGGTCATTCATCACTGCACTAATATTTACATAAGATCAAGGTAAAGTTTAGTTCCAATATCTCATTTAATCTATAGAGACCCAGTGTGACTTTTGCATCAGTTCCCAAATACATTTTTCTCTCTATTTAACCTTTCCTAAATGATTATTACCATTTTATTACAAAATTATCCTCTGCATTTTGCTTTTTCAATAAACTCATCTATTTTCTTATATTAATTCACTGATCATGCACATGTTCATCAAATCTCAGAGCAAATTTAAAGATTATAACAAAACAGAAAAAAGTGAATAAAAAGTGACATGTTCAGTAAAGTCTGTCATTAACTGAAAATAAAACAAGTTTCTCCATCCACTGTCATTTATCAAACTCCATGGGTTTACTGGTGAATCAATGTTGTAGAAGATGACGGTGTTTCCTACGTTCACTATGGCGCCTCTGATCATCCAAATGGATCATGTCTGATGACCATGAAATAATGACAAACTGTATTTTACACCTTTTTTTTTTTTACATGCATTGATAAGATATGGTAGGATGAACAGTTATTAAAAACAGTTTAGAGACCAGTAGATGCTTTGGTCGACAGTAGATGTTTGGGTCTTTATGGGTTAATTTCAAGGAGTTTATGTTCATTTGCCTGAGAAAAACAGCCATCATATTAACCAACCCTAACCTTAACTGTGACATAACTGGCAGATATCTGATGATTAAATGAGCCTAATATGATATCATCTTAATTCTTAATTCTTAATTCAGCTGCCTCTATTAACACAAAGCAGACAGGCTGAAGGCAGGATTCTCATCGCTGATAGTCTTTAATTAAATGTAACCTCAGAGTCTTTCCTCGCTGCCTGCCTTTTGCTCCTCTGGCTCTGCCGAAGAGAAGCTTTATGTTTAAAAGCTGTAATCTGCTTCACCTGGCCCCTGGCTCAATCCCTGGCAGGTTTAGGTGCTGGAGCACAGCTGTGAGGGGCTTTTCTTGGCCTTCAAAGACACAGACGGGGCAGGAGGCAGATTTTCCCTCGCTGATCCCTCCACAGTCGGGTGGCCAGCAGCAGCGGGATGAGAAATTCACAACAATAATGCTGAATTCAGGTGAACCAGGGGAGTTAAATGCGAGGGGGCTTAAGCTGTGTGCAGTTCACACAGCAACTGAACAATCTAATCAATCCCAGACTGCAATTAACAGGCTTTTTTGTTTGAGGAACAAAGAAAAGCCTCGAGGTGCATGTCTGGGACTATGGAGAGGACAGTACAAATAGCCCCTTGTTAAGTACTTTCACAACAGCTCGATAATGTGATACTATCATCGGCAGCAGATGCCATTTGTTTGTCTTGCAGTCTTTCAATTCTGATATTTACGCCCCCTGTTTATTGATTTTAAATGTGTTTTTGCTCATTTAAACATAAGTGACACTACAAGTGATTATTACAACATCTTATAAAGCCTTGAAGTCATTAATAGGTTTAAATGCCACAAACATGTCATCCAATAGTGATATAACTGTAGTAGTGGTAAAAGCCATAGAGCCTTAAACCTACCACCGAATATACTGGCTTTTAAATATTACATTGGCACTATTCCTGTTAGGAAAAATGTAGATCCACCTGATCATATTCATACATAAAACCTCCTTTTACACAAACCACACATATACACTACTTACTCTCCCTGTAATGTTTGAATTAAAAAAAAAGAACTGTCTAGAACTCAAGACTTGTCAATCAAATTATAGACTATAATAAGTGATAGACAAAGCCTCTGTGATGTCATCCATTGGTTTGTAGATGGTAGACCACTTCTATGACCACTCTTTTTTGGAATAAATTCCTGATGTTCCATCCCTTCAGGTTGGGTCTCATGTGACCTTTGTTTGAAAAAAAAATTGTATTGGTAGGCACAAGCAATAAACTAGACATTTTAGGATCCTGTTCTGCCATCATTTACATATTCATTCATTCATTCATTCATTCATTCATTTTCTGAACTGCTTAGTCCTTGAGATGGTCACGTGGATGCCTCAGTGGGTGAAGGTGGGTACAACATGGACATGTTACCAGTTCATTTTAGAGCTGACGTCCAGACGATCCCTATTCATTCTCACATTTACACATATGGGTGACACCGATTGACTAGTTGACCTATTAAGATGCATGTCTTTGGATCGTTGGAGGAAGGCACGGTGAGAAGATAATTTATTTAAGAAAGTCAAAATCTGTAAATAGAAAGGTTACACATCACAGCATCATGGAGATGATTTTGACGGGATGTTGCTTTCATGCTATATTCAGAGTCGCTGAAGATATCTCTGCAGCATCAACATGACTGGGTTTGTGTCATTTTTGTCTCTTTCAATACTTTTTCACCTAACTGTTGAAGACTGCAGGTGCCAGGTAGTGGCCATTTTTAGTGTTCACATGCAACTAGGTGTTTCCTCTACAATATTTGCCACAAACCGCTAGTTTTGTTGCTCATGAAATGATCTTTTAATTTGATGCACATCATATGTGTAAATAGTGGACACAATTCCAAAGAGGATCAAAAAGTTATCTGTTGTTTGCCACTGATTGCTGTATATTTTCCAAAGTTTGGTCACATGATGCATAGTGGAAGGAGAGGGACTTTGGCTTCTGTCTCAACAAGAGGGTGATGATGGGAAGAATTTGACACTAACTGAAGACCCTGGTGCTAAAAGTACTTAAGTCACAGAAAAAGTCTATTAACAACTGTTGCCAGGCACAACAAAACACCGCACCTCGCATATATTGTAGCTTATTTTGGCATCGATCCAGCTGACGTCATCATGTCTATGCCTGTGCTGATTGTCAGCATATCAGTTGCCTCTATAATGTGGCCAAGTTTGAAGCAAATTGAAACAAATTTGACGTGTTTATAGGCATTGGAAATGTTCGCCCATTATAAGTAAATGGGAAAAAAAATTCATAAAAAAAATTGGAACTTTGACCTACTTTGCCCAAAATGTTATCAGTTCTATTCTGGGTCATTGGCAATCTATAAACCCAGTTTGGTATGAAATGAGCCAATAGTTTTGCTTCTAGAGTGGTAACAAACAAACAAACAAACCAAAAACTATATCCCTTGCCTCCCCTTCGGGGGGGCGGGGAAAGTTTATTATAGGGTGGACTAAACAAATACAACATGTTTGTATGCTCAACTTGAATTGTCCAAAAATGTGACTTCAGTACTTTTAGCACCAGGGTCTTCAATTTACTGTAAATAAAACTCACATTGACTACCATGCTAACACCACCGACTAATTTCAGCCATTAGAAAAACACATGCAGTTGTTCTTCATAGCAATAATGTCACTTTGGCATAATGCATAAACACAGTAATGAGTGCTTGCTGTATTAATTAGCAATATAATACATTATGAATGAATGAATTGCTAGCATTAGCTGATCGAAGTAAATGTTCACTGACACATTGTAATTAAGAACTGTTAAACTTCATCGCAGACCCCACTGACAATCTGGTTAGTGTAGCTCCTGAAACACAACTATGGGGGGGGGGGTTATTCATAAACAGAAGCTCTGAAAGTCCAACTGAGCACCAAAGCTAGCTGTCAATCAAAGCCCACATGGCAGACACAGACAGATGGCACCCACCCACCTGTCACTCAAAGCAGTCATGCCTCCCATTATGCAGAATTTCAAGCCTTGTTCGTGATAATTGAAACGAGTTGAGTTATGTAAAGATTCACCCCCGTACAGTTGTCATGAACTGGGAAATTAGCTCTAGAGATCAAAATTGGTTTTTTTTGAGCAGGCAGTAGACACGTTTATTTCTGTTGTAAAGTTGGGTGTAAACTATGGGGATTGACTCATTTGTGGAGCCAGCCCTAAGTTTGGTCAGCCCTATGTTCCCCAGTACCAATATATTATGTTTAATTAAAAATATACAACACAATATACAGTATAATAAAGTTTAAAGGTGCTGTGTCTAAAATATTTCTTGCAATTCTATTCATTTTCATATTTCATATTTGAGATATAAATGTGAGTAATTATTATTGGATTCAATTCTTTGTTTTTCAATTTTCTTATCCATTGTGTGGCCTTGTCTCTGATGAATGCAGCTCAGTGTAATATAATGTTATCACAGAGATGAATATTTTGTTGAGGGGGAATATAGGTACACTCCTCCTTTACCCATAAAGACCCAGTGTCACTTTTGTGCCAGTTCCCAAATGAATTTTACCTTTCTTAACTGATTTATCATCATTTATTCTAATATGATGCTCTGTATTTGTTTATTTATAAGTATAAATCAGGTATTTTCCTATATTTAATTCACTGATCATGTAGATGTTCACAAAGCTCAGAGAAAGTCGAGGGTTATTGTATCAGAAACAGAGAAAACTGAAGAAGAAGTGACTCTCAGCAAAATATATCATTAACTGAACATAACCCAAGTGTCTCCATTTATTGATCAAACTCCATAGGTTTTACTGGTGAATCAATGTTGTAGAAGATGACAGTGTTTCCATGTTCACTACGGAGCCTCTGAACGTCCAAATGGGTCATATCTGATGACCATGAAAAGATGACAAACTGTATTTTACACCATTTATTTACACGTATTGATAGGATTAGCGGGTCAACAGATATTAAACAGTTTTAAATCAGTAGATGGTTTGGTCATCGGTGGAAGTTTGGGTCTTTATGGGTTAAGTAAATATTCAAAGAAATGCAGGTTAAACACTTTACGTTTTAGCCCTGGAGGTTAACACTTGGGTCAAATGCTTCTCAGAACACCTCAGCAAGTGGTTTGATTCATCAGATCATTATGCGCCGTACTGGTTGTTTGCTGTCCTTCTGATCTGATCACCCAAAGACACCTTTTAAAACCATGTGCAAACAGAGCTCTACAAGTATCCCTTGTGTCTCTCCAGTCCAATAGCCAATACATCAAAACACATCGGTGCTGGACAGACAGAATCACATCGTGCACATCGCTCCATCTGTGAGGTGTCTAATCCAACTCATCCTCGTCTCCTCCTTTTGCTAAAAACACACAGATTTTGCCTTCTGTTCGCTCACTGGGGGTAATCTGACTGAAGGTTTTTTCTCTTCCCCAAGGCTGCTGGTTTCCAGAATCAGAATGTGTCGCTTAGATCTGTTTTCAGTGTGTGTGGGGGGGGGCTGCGAAAGTATAATTAGCCTAAACTGAATGTGACTGGGTGCTTTATTGTAGATGTGGCTCGTGCTTTTATGCAGGAACAGAACACTAAGGAGGGAGAAAGGCTATCACACAGTCAGATTGAGAGGTGTTTGGAGTGAGCTCTTCTCTCCTCTAGCTCTGTCTCTGCGTCGCTGCCATATGCCTGTCTGATAGAAGCACATGGTAGGCAACACACACTTATCCGTTTGCCTGTTTATTTGTGTACCTGTTTATCTGTCGTCTCTTTCTCTGTGCCTCCCCCTCTTCTCTCTCTATCCTCTGCTCCCTCAGTCCATCTGTTGTCAAAAGCAGAAGAGTATTTATCTGTCTGCTTCTCTCTGCCTTAGCTTAAAGAGAGAGGGAGGGAGCAGGTCAGCACACTTTCACTGCACCACTATACACAAAACACACAAATATCCACAAGGACATCTGATACCTTTACCCTGCTTTTTCTCCTTGTCATGAAAGATGTAGAATTTCGAAGAGAAGGAATATTATTTCAGGAACTTCAGAGTGGCCCAGAGGGATATCTGCACTAAGAGGGACAGATTAGCCTGCTAGCCCACAATCCACCCCAGGACCTGTCTATTCATCTCCAAAGATGCCTCAGTGACATTCTTTTATTAGCAATATAAACTAAACGGGGTGCTTATTGATGGTCGGTGCTGCAGGAATCGACTCAAGCAAGACATCCATACTCCCTTTGAGAGTTAAAGATGCGAGCGAACAAAAAAGGAGAGGGAAAAGAAAAAAGTAGGTTAGTGAAGAAAGACCAGCTGCCTCCCTCCATTTGTAAGCAGGAAAACTGAGTGTGTACAGCGTGAGTGTGCGTCATTGTGTTGAGTGTGTGAATGTGCCTGTGAGAAAGACAGTGGCTCCAAAGAAATTGTGCAAAGAACAACAGAATTGGTTGCACGTATGCACTGATGCATGTGAGTATCACTATGTGCTCACTGAGTGCATGTGCAAACGCGTTATCATTCTCGTATGTTTGCAAATCATGCACCCATTTGTGCAACAGTCAGGAGCTGCTTTCCATTTGACTTCATTTGTTCCTCTGTGCACTGTTGTTTGAGCCACATGAATCTGTATCATCAGAATATTATGGCGTAGCGTTCATGTGTCCGTGCAAGGCAATTGTCCTGCAGAGTGGCAGCGTAACTGTTCGTTTTCTGTGCTACTCCGTGTCTTGGCAACAGGGAGTGTGAAGGAACCAGTGCAAGCAGACAAAGACACCTCCTTCTGCTTGATGGATGCTGCAGAGTGGAGAAAGAAGGCAGGCAGGCGAGAAAAGGCTTGTGTGTAACAGCATGGGGGTAAGAAGCGGGTCATAAGGAAATCCCCATATGGACGACCCCACCACCCTATGCCGCTAGGTATGTATGCACTGCCAGTAGCCCTCAAAACCTAACCTACAGCCCTGAGCCAAAAGCATAGAGGGGACACACATGTACTGTGCTGAGTTACAACCCAACGGAAAGAATAAAATGTTCCACATATATGGGTGCTTCTATGAAAGTGGGTTCATTTTGGTACCAGCTTTTTAGACCCAATAATAAAAGAGAAATTTAGACATATTCCCCCCAGGATGTACCTAATAATGACCTCAGATAAATGCAAAAAAATTATACTCTTCCTCTGAGCCATCCACAAATTAATGATTTTTTAATAAACTACTGGGACCAAAAACAGGACCTAGGTGTCACTGCATTTGATCTGGAACCCATGGCTGTAAATGGTCTTATATAGTGCTATAAATAAAGACACTGTGTTAAATTTGACGATCCTAGTGGTTTTTCTAATCCAGACATGCAGGTTTTTCATTTTTTTTTAATCTCAGTCTCATTCCAGGTTTCATGTGTAACCTATTGTGTCCACTGGCAATACATGCGGAACCTGCCCATTTAAACACAAATAAATCTGGAGTGATTTTGCAACAGCAATCATTTTTGTCAAACACTTTGCCTTGCATAATTAGCTCGATTCCCAAAATGCACCTGCAAGAGAATAAAAAGATATTTGAAAAAATAGTAGCACATAATTTTTGTGTTGTTTTTACCATGTTACATGCAGATATTTGTATAAAGTATAATATAAAAATGTATTTTATCTGAAAAATAGTTTCTCAGAGTTTAGCCCCTCTGTCCTGTTTTTAGGCACCAGTTTCAAAGAAGCACCCATTTACATAATCTCAATGGTTCTGAATCAATAATGTGCCTCTATTTAAAATAAATCCCCAACTATCTTGATAATTGATTAACAGTTTGGAGAATCATTTTTACAAAAAAAACAGGTTAGTGTCTACTGGAAAGTTAAGAAGTGCTGCTTATATATAGCTTTTTTAATTTATTTGGATTTTGTGCAAAGAGAAATAGCCATGTAGTGTGAATAGATCTGAGAAGACAAAAGATATTTTTTGTAGTCTCAAACAATCATTGATATACAGTTGTGGAAAAAATTATTAGACCACCCTTTTTTTCTTCAATTTCTTGTTCATTTTAATGCCTGGTACAACTAAAGGTACATTTGTTTGGACAAATATAATGATAACACCAAAAATAGCTCATAAGAGTTTAATTTCAGAGGTGATATCTGTCCATTTTCAGTAGTTTTCTTGAGAATAAACAAAATCACTTCAGTTCTTACATCAATATCTATGGTATTGTAGTGCCAAAAACAGTGGTTTTAGGCATTCCATGTTTTCTTTTCTGTCTGTTTTAGTCACATGATACACACAGGAGTTAGTACTTGATTACATAACCATTGTTTTTGATGACTTTTGATGGTCTAATATTTTTTTCCGCAACTGTATATATAAATATAGTAGGGCTGCAGTAGATTTGAGGTATTCTGGAAAGTAGGGTTTGAAATGCATCATTTAGTGTGGATTTTACACCCAAACCAGCCCTGGATTTTGCGTAGCCACCATCCTGCACAGCCACCTCCTGCCTGTCGAGGAAAGACATAGTACTGGCTGTAGTACTATACTTTAATATGAATATACTTACATATATTAAGAAATGTTGATATAATGCAATAATGCACGTTTTAGGGTTAGAAAGGCAGATTATATTCAAGAGAAGAATCATGCATAATAAACTTATGCTTTTGACACGTTCAAACAAGTCATACGCTGCATGATTTTGGATGTAAGTCTGGTATATGAGTATTTTTAGCAAGTCGATGGGTGATTAAATGTTAGGAGACAGTCTGTGATTTTTGATGTGGGTTGATTAGCTGTTGGAGTACTGGCTCTAGCATCTCAAGTTCCACAAAGAATGGCGTAAGCCTCTGAAATTCAAAGTCTAAATTAACCTGCCCGACATTATCATTGTCTCAATTTGGCTGCAGTAAAAAAAAAAAAAAGAAAAAAAAAGAAAAAGAAACTTGACTCAGAACTGGACTGGTTATACAGACAAATGTAAGATTTTTCTTGCATCATGCATGGAGTAATTCAGTTTGGTCCCCCAGCTTGTGTTGACATTGTGATTATGTGGGCGTAGCTTTCCTGGAACACATTAGAGCCACCGATACCCACTGAGAACTATGTAATTTCAACTGTTTGTAGCAACATAACTGAGCAGGACAAAGCTTCTTCCAAATATTTTCCATGTTCTTGTTGTGTATTTCTAGTGGCAGTGGAGTCACAACTCTACATTGAAATTCACAGTAATGAGATTATTGAACTGATTTGCTGTACCTGTTGAGTATTGGGGAAAACTATGATAAACATAACTGCTTTTAAATGTTTGTATTAGATGGAAAACTGATTTACTGATCTAATTTTACCACACTTTTTCTTAAGTAAACTGGTACCATGTAACAATAAAGGGACCCTCATAAAGGAGTTACTAATGTCCTATTGGTGGGTTATTTATTAGGGTGCAAACACATAATAAAGTGTCATTGGTCTGGCTATGTAGTGATCCCACATGCCATTTATTAAATCTCAGCTCTAATTGTTAAATAAATGTCCTTGTCTCCTGTCAGCTTCATCTGAGATTTAGTAATAATTTACTGCCATTTAATCATAATCTGAATGTTTTATTACTCAAAACATGTATTCAGACTTGCAGCTCACAGTATTAAAGTGCATGTAGCATCACAGTTGAAGGTGAATGGTTAGATACTTAGTTAGACATTTGCATGCTCGTGATTAAGGGATGGGAAAGATGCTAGATGACTAAAAATGGAACATTTGTCATTGACTCTGTTTTCAGTGAAGTTGGAAATGTAATGGCTAACCTGCCGCTAGTTACCAAATGCTCCAATTCCCTGTAACACTATGAACCACTTGCGTCAGTTCTGTGATGTCATCAGATGTTCTCATAATGTTTATAACAGTTTGCCTTGTGGATTTCTTGGCCATGACATGAGATGTTAGTGATGTGTTCAAAGACTATGGTGATTTTGTCCTTTGGTTTTGACAAAATAAACAGAAAAGAGATTAAAAATATGTGCCCGTGGTCTGGCTTCATGACAGACTGTGAAGCTGCTGTTAATGGACCTCTCCTGTTGCAACACCTCAAACTGTCACTTGTCTCACAAAATTAACACTTAGTAAATATTAGATCTTATCAAGTGTTGTCATAATTTGCTAGTCTATGGATAAGATGTTGAAGATCATGACTGATTGCACACATGCACAAGAATCCAAACAGATCAGACTCTAGTTTCCCTTCATAGATTCCAAGACTGGGACATATTTACATCTATAGAATGGAATCTTGTGTCTCTGCTTCTTAAGTCAGACTACATAGTATAAGTGCTTCCATGCAGAATGTGAATATTACAAGGCAAAATGTTTCAGCTTTTGGAATAAGGAAAGGAATAAAGGCACCAACCAGTCATTTGTGTGAAACAGATGTCAGGTATCAACAACAATTATTATTTAATATGAGACACACAAATGGTAAAGACATTGCTGGTAAGTAAAAAAAATGTGTGGCGCAACACCACCAAACAGCTAGACCATCAGGATAGTTAGAAGTTTTTGTAACATGAATGTCATATGAATGGACTGCAGTCTTTGAATGGAGTACAGCCTGTGTGTCTTTTAATCAGGCCACTGGACAGAGGACTCTGGATCAGACTCATATTGCAGAGACTGCATACTACACTAGAAGTTGAATCCATTATTGTTTCTCTTAAACAGTCTAATGCAAATATATTCAAGTCTTTCACTGAGCAAGTGTTGCAATTTTTTACAAACTTTCATCATCACTGGTGTGAATAGTTTTGATGTAAAATATTAGTGGGCCAGTATTTCACACTTTTGTGTCACACCCTCAGTGTGTAAAGACATTTATTTATGCAGTTCAGTAACACTGCTGTATTCTGGTGTTAATGATTTACAACACACACACACACACACACACCACACACACACACACACACACACACACATACACACATATATATATATATATATACAGGGTGGGGAAGCAAAATTTACAATATTTTGATTGAAAGGGATTGAAAGACAGTGTATGACCGATTAGTTGATTAAAAGTCATGAGAATTTATTTGCCACAAGAAAATTTACATATACAAAATGTTTTTATTCTATGTGTCCTCCTTCTTTCTCAATAACTGCCTTCACACGCTTCCTGAAAGTTGCGCAAGTGTTCCTCAAATATTCGTGTGACAACTTCTCCCATTCTTCTTTAATAGTATCTTCCAGACTTTCTCGTAATAGTTTTGCTCATAGTCATTCTCTTCTTTCCATTATAAACAGTCTTTATGGACACTCCAACTATTTTTGAAATCTCCTTTGATGTGATGAGTGCATTCAGCAAATCACACACTCTTTGACGTTTGCTTTCCTGATTACTCATATGGGCAAAAGTTTTTGAAAAGGTATGGATAATAGTGTTAGGTATGATTATGACATCAATATATGTTTGGTTTCAAAACAACTGACGTAGTGCCTGCTGAGAAAAAAACTAAATGTTCATTGTAGATTTTGCTTCCCACCCTGTATATATATGTATATATATATATATATATATATATATATATATATATATATATATATATATATATATATATATATATAGTGAAAGACCTCACTGTGACAGATCTCAGTGTCTACCCCTGAACAGAATGAATGCACAGATTACACACAAACACAGACACATTTGCATGCATACTAACTGTATATGGATGATATATGCACAGTAGTAGTTGTAGTTCCCAAACCTTATGCCTTACTCATTTTCTCATTTGCATGTGCACGCGCACACACACACACACACACACACACACGGCATACACACATTTCTGCACCCACTGTTTCATCCCTGTGTCTTCCCAAATGAACAAAATCTAAACTGGTTAATTATGAGATTCATCGCTGTTAGCACCTGTTAGGTAATTAATGCCAATCACTGCCTTCTGGGGAAGAAAATTATCCTCCATAAAAACAGAGTTTAGCAACCATCGCTCTCTGACTTGGTCCCTTCATCCTTTCTCTCTCCCTTGCTTATATCTCTGTAAACCTGTGCGCCCTATACCTGCTGTTAGCAAATCATCCTGGAAAATAAATAGCACACTGCTCTAACAAATGCTGCAGCAATGGCCATGCTTGGGGGATGAAGCGGTCATGGAATTCCATCAGGTGCAGAGTAGTATGTTTCACACAGATGGGTAGACAGTGTAGGAGTGTGAACGTGGCGCTGGAGATGCAGTTGGCGATGCAAACAATACATAATTTAGGAGTCAGGTAATGAGGGTTCTGGCCTGAGCGGTGGTAGGCGAAGGTAGTAGTGCTGCAGTTTCTTGACTGTATTTTGATATTCAAACCAATAGTATTCTATAAAATTTTATATGTGCTGTAAATTTAATAAGTCTACCATTTGATAATAAAGCCCTCACTTCGGGACGGTTGCAGCTATAGTGGTTACATTGATTTTCTCCACAGAACTGATACTGATACATGTCTAGCTGGTCGCAGATGTGCAATATAAACACATGTTTCTGAAGATAATGAGGATAATCTCCCTACCAAACACTGGCTTGCATAAAAGCTGCAAATCATTCAATTTCTGGCAAACTGTCTTGTTAAAGATACTGCATTTTTTTTTTTTACATCAATAAACCATTAACAGACAAACATAATCAAAGTAATTATTACTAAGAATGCTGGCAGCCTTTGCTGGGCACTCTGCCTTATTTGCTACTTCCATGGATTTCTGCTGTCATGCTTTATGACAAATGGAGATTGCTTTCCAAGACATCAGTTTGCAAATTTAATTGCTGTGCTAAAATGTAGATGGAATGAAAGACAAACAAGTCACTCGTTTAACATCCACATACAAAAGGCTATTTACTTTAGTTGATTAAAAGCAGTTAAAGTTAGCTTTAATGATCCATAAAGACTAATTTAATGGCAATATCCTGAGCATGATTTTGGAAAAATAGTCTACAAGTTTATCTTTTTTCCATTAGATGAAGAGGCAGTAGCTTCATCGGCAAACGCTTCATCTGTCAGTACAAACAGCTCATCTTAAGGTAACAAAAGGCACAATAGTTCTCATTTTTGTGTTACACATGATTGAAAACATGATTAGAAATATCATATCCCATTTCTGCAGTTACATCCCCATAAATGCCCTTAAGTCTTACACACTGAACCTACAGTTTAAGCTATTTCGTGCTCTTTATGGGAATAGTCACATTCACTCATGGGAGTTAAATGTTCATTATATAATTTCTACAAACATTTTAGAATCAGAAACCCCCAAATGCACCAAGAACACATTCATGGAATTTCACTTAATTCGGTTTTTGTTAAAGTTCAACTCAGTTTACTATGCTGTAAGGCAGGGGTGGTGCAGTAGATTGGAATATAAAGTGTCTTAAATTTTCACAAATTAATAAATAATTAATAAATACTGTTTGAGCTACTGATCCTTTTACAGTAGTGCATCGCTTCAAATGGTGCTCTTTTGTTTCCTTATTCTGTTTGAGCTGAACCATAAAGAACTGGTTGGGTGGATGCAGTGGGCTAACAAGCTAACATCAGCAAGCACCAAACTTTGTCTTTCTCAGTTTGTTTAAGACTCGTAACTTTGGTTCAACTTCATCAACTTTCTCAGTTCTTTATCATCATATGTGAAATGGTCAAATGGCAAATGGATCTGTTTGACGTACTCAGGGTGGCATTACGTGGCTGATTTCAGGATGATAACATGGGTAGATCTGCTACCTCCCCGTGCTCTTAGTATTTTTGCTTCTTGTATCTCAATATTTGACTGACAAATAAGCATATTCTCCAAAAATGTTGATCCGCTTTAATTAATCCTCATAGTTACATCATCAGGAAAAGCAGATATTTTAATACCGAAATATGCTCAATGCTGTACGTGGCCAGGGAGATGTTTTAGCTAAGAAATGACAATGTAGTGTATTTTCACATCCAATAAAGAGACTGAGATGGTGTGAGTTGCATAGGTGTGTAGCTATGTTCCAGCTGGCAGATATCACAGGTCAGGTTAGATAGTCACACATGAATCTAATGTGTTGAATGGACAGTTCTGTGTTGAATGAATTACACATCATTTAAAGCTTTAAACTGTTGATCTATGGATGACGCAGATCTGAACGAAACAATGTCTACAACTGGCAGAGAGAAAGAGGATGTGATGGGCGGAAAGGAAACGGGTGACAGAGGGAATGTATTGAGGGTGCAGATTAAAATCAATACAAACACAGCAGCTAGACTAAATGAGTCAGATATGGTGGGATGAAATCTGATAGGATGCTGAAATAATGTGGAGAGCAGAAACACTGAGCTTTGAATAAAGCGCTCACGCTCAAGCCCATGCATGCAAAATAGTACTACACTACTTGACACAGATATGTAGCAAAAGGATGACATTTATTTTACTTGAGCCTGTGCTGCTTAAACATTACTTGAATTGGATTTTGACCTATAAAATTCCTGAAATAATGAAAAATTTAAAGGAGGAAGACTTTGCATAGCCACACTTCTTAAATAATTTTCTAATTTACAAAGGCCTGTGCATTGTTTCAAGCCAGGTATAAGTAAAACATTAGTAGCATAAAATAACTGAAAGTAAATAATTTAGAAACTTGTGAAACTTTTGGATTCCCAAAGTTTTTAGCTCAGAATGCAAATATACAAAAAAAAAAACTATGAATTTCTCTAACATCTCTCTTTTACTGAATTTTGCATTAGACTTTTGTTGACTTAAATTATGTAGAAGTGGAAAAGGTACTTAGATTCTGTAACACAATAAAAGTAGAATTACTACAGTTAATAAATACTCCTTTACCAGTGATTTGACTTCCGCATTGTACAAAATCTACATACAGGATGAGTTGTAAATTATATATTAAGTTATGGTTGGGATCAGCTCATGATGACACATGGCTCATTTAGACAATGACACCTGCAATTTTCTCCTCCACTTGTATCATATGTAGCTGTTTGAAAAAGTCACTTTTCTATTTACAAGATTAGAGGCAAAGACTTGATATCAGCTCTGACTGTTTTCCAGTGCAATAATGTGAATAGACACTAAAAAAAAACCTGAGACTGGGGTGAATTAACACGTGGTAAAAGCAACTGTGACTTCATAAAATAGGCTAAAGTTACTTTTAATCAATATTTAATTTAATTAAACCTAATTCATTAATTACATTTTAACCAGTTCAATTGTAATTCATTCACTGTCCATTAATCAACTGATTATTTTTTATTGATTTTTAGTCTGTAAAATTCTAATTCCAAAGTCTAAGATGTCATTCTCAGATGGCTCACATTTACCAGACTCCAACCAGAGACACTATTTTCCCCCAAAGTGATAATGTTAATAGTTCACAGCTAGTTTATCTCTACTAGCACCTCTACTTCATTTGCAATGCATGTGTGGTCACATCAGTTCCATTCATGTACATATAACCAAACATCATCCTCGCTGCTATCATCCTCTGCTTCCCTATCTACCAATCCACAGCTTTCTCACTGTCAAATCTGTTTTACAAGCAGAAAGGTAAAATCAATGTCCCCTAATCTTCTGCGAGTAAACTATGCAAGACCGATGCACCTGCCACATTCGCATCAATACTGTTTATTCGAACTTGACATGTAACAGACTTGCAGATGCTGCTGCAAACAGAGGACTGTGCACATACAAAGGTGCTTCCAAACGATTCAGGACTAAATGAATGTCAAAGTGCCGAAGCCTCATTGATGCAACAGAGGAATGACGCCCTTTTTTTAGGAGTGGAAACGCAGTGCAGAGCATCGTCTGAATCCTCTGTTATGCACCTCCACACTTTAATATCTGGAGGATCAGTGGTCTGTATAGATTCCCTCTTATCGGTCACTCCTCTGTCTGTTTTTTTTTAACCACAATCTTTCCTTCCTTTCCTATTCTGTCGTCTACATTTTTGTCCCCCCCTCTTTATTTGTCTCTTTGGGTCCCTATCTTTCTGTCTTGGTAAGTATGACTGCTCTCCGTCTCTAGCAGAATATCAGAAATAAAGGTAGCTTCAGAGCCCCTTCTGCTTCCATTTCCCTTGATTCCTGAGGGGGACTGATTCAATCGCTGCCTGCTGCTGAAGCTGACAGTGACATCTGAAGGTACCACCACATATCTGTCTCTTTTCCCCTCCACTTCCTATCCGTCTACTCAGCCCACTCCATGGAACTGCCATCTCTCCTTAGCAGCAAAAAGTGCTTTTCTTGAATGATTGGAGATGGTTATCATGTGTGCAAGACGTATAGAGTTGTATGATTATAGACCCTCGAGGGAGCATTAAATGTGAATGAAGGACTTCTCCACATGATAACATCCCGGAGTAGAAGTTGAATGTGTCATCACAGGGCAAGTGCACCATATTATACTGTACATTACTGGGCGGCAACCCATATTAATGAGCTCTCTGATTTTCCAATAAGGTAATGCCCATTGGGATTATGAACCTCATTAAGTTGCTTTGTGCACAGACACAGTACGGGCCTGCTGCCTGTGATGTGATGAGAATGAACTGAAATGGTGCATTTGCATATACTGGATGCATGAGGCTAAACACAGGAGCCAATGAAAGGGCAAGAAAACCATGCACACATTTAGCATAAATCAACAGGTCCTGAGTACCATTAAGAGTTTGTTGAGAAATTGTCTAAATGCATTTATATTGCATATCTAGGGACAACTGAGGCATTTTTTAGAAACCAAAACAGTGACATAAAGAATTTCCCAAAAGGCCTGTACTCTTTTACTCTAACAGCTGCACATACTGTTTTATGAATATTATTATCGCTTCTCAAATGCGCTTCAATAGGAATTATTAATAACAAAAAGTGTATTTTCACATTCAGTTTTCCTAACTCAGATGATTCTTTTATTGCTTCGTCCGTAGCTCTAATGATTTTTGGTTCACACATTCTATCCTGTGCCATGTAACCTCATTAGCAATGCCAAATTAAATTCTTGATTTTGATTCAGATTGGAGATGTAATGTACATACAGTTGATTTTGAGCTTTAGCAGCACAAACAAGAACAAACAATAGATGTTTTTCACTCTAAATAGTTTTGCTTGTTCCAGCAAGAAAAGCCCTATGTATAACTGATAAGATTAACCATGGTTCTGCTCCATTTAAGTTATCGTCTACAAGAACCAAGACCCTGAAACTGATGCACAAGTGGAACACAACCATTGTCCTAAATGTCAATTACACCTGTGTGTTTTAGGACTAAATAAAACAGACTGCCAGCTGAGAAAAAGGTCTCTTTACCTATAGAGCCCAAACCAACTGCCCCATCAATGGTTTTATCATAAATATTTAGAAGATCAGAAGAAATGACCCTCAAAGTCTGACTGATGATGTTAAGTATTCAATCTCTGTGCTGTCCTTGAGTCTCTGCTTTGACACACAGGTGATTCTGGCTGTGCAGGGTTTTCACTAACACTGTCAGGTTATATATGTGCATAAAATACACAAAGATAGCACCCAAGCTTCACTGAAAAATGCTCCTAAAGAATTCAGTTTGATCTCCTGTTGTAAATCCATCCAAGAGCATCTGCTGTTCAGTTGGGGACTTTAAACAGCCCAAAATAAATGATTAATAAAAACAAAAACCTTTTTAGTCAGCATCTTTTTCATGTATACTAGTTTCACGCAAAGAATGTATTCAGCTGGAATATCTGGCCAATGGGCAACTATTTAAGTCTGTATTCTCTTCCCACCCGTTACCCCTTATCTTTCACCAAGAAAGCTCCCCTCACAATGTGAAAAAGTGCTAACAACCTCAGAGGTAGAAACTAAACAAAAATTGCAAATTTTGACAAAGGCACGTCTTTTTTTTTTTGGCATTTTCTTTAGTGGGAATTGAGTCATTTTCATACTTTGGCTCACTTTCTCATGTGCAAATGTTTCATCAAAACAACCTCTCCCCTGAGACAGTTTTGCAAAGACACTGTCACTGCTTCCTGCATTTAGTAACGCCCAAGATGAGAGTGATTCATTTGAAGAAATACAAACTAGCCAAATAACCAAAAGAGTTTTTTTCCTATTCCAAATTGATAGTGATGGCACGGTACTAACCAAGTGTGAAGACAGGTCTGCCTATGCGAGACTACATGTTTAGCATACACATAGTGTAAATAGCTACAGATAGAGACAGAACAAACTTCTATGTTGGGAAAATGGGAAAATCTAATTTAAAAACCACAATAACAAAAAGAGAAGCAGCTATTTGCCATAAGAATCGAGGAATGCCAACAGAAAAAGCAACAGTTTCCAGAAGCCGAGAGCAGCCGAGAGCAGCCGAGAGCAGCCGAGAGCAGCCGAGAGCAGCCGAGAGCAGCCGAGAGCAGCCGAGAGCAGCCGAGAGCAGGGCGCTTGCTGCAATCAGAAGGGCGGAAAACAAAACTCCTTCTCTGTTTTTGTGAGTTGTTCCAAGCTGGTAATTTGCAGGCAGGGACACAGGCACAAGATCTGTGGAGTGAGAGCCCAGCATCGTGACGCATTTCGCCCAGCCACATGTCCCCTATCCATGGGCCAGCACCCAGCAGGATGAGGGTTGGTGGGAGCGGGGGCTGTAAGCCTGTCCATGAGTTTGTGTGTGTTTCAGTGTTTGTGTGTTTGTCCATATGTATGTATGAGGGTGGGAGGGTGACGAGTAGCGGGAAGTCTGCCAATGTGTCCCTACCTCCTCAGGGCAGGGTGGTGAGCAAGCCAAGCCATATTGAAGCCCGCAGGCGGGAGAGAGAGTGAGACATGGAGTTTGCTCTCCTAAGACCGCCACCCTGAGTATAGTGTTGGGTGTTAGGAGTATTCTTTTTTTTATTTGGGTGGGGGTGGATGGGGGCAGTGGCGTGGATGACACATGGGGGATCTCGGAGTTTCACAAATGTGCCCGCAGCATGAGCTTTCCTTGCCTCTGACATAACATCGCTGGTGGCATCAGTCAGCAAGCCAAGCAAATCTGCTGCCTGCCCCAAGGCCATGTGAAACACAGGCCTGGAACAGAATATGTGTCGGATGAAAGTTGTACACGTGTGGGCGCCTTTTGGTGTCCATATGCATGTGTGTACATAAGGAAGGGAAAGGAGAAAAAGAGCCTTCAACACCTTTGGGACAAGGAGAGTGACTTTGGCTGGGTTAGCCAAAAACAGACTGATCTCTTTTAGCGCCAAGGCTGCAGACTGCATACTTAAAATGCACACACTGAGAAAGAACTGGTCAGCACACAGTGTAGCTTCATGTAGTGTGACATGTATGACGTACTCAGGAACTGGCATGAGTATATTGTGTATACTCTGATTGTCTGCAACAGAGAAGATTTGGCTTCAATTTCTTCCATTCGAAACAGCATAAAAGGAAAATTGTGCTTCAAAAGCTGCAGATTACAGAGGATTTCACACAGCTACATGTTAGGAGACATAAACAGACTTCTATTGCCAGTATGGGATTGAGCTGTAGTGTATGTGACAAACACTGAGCCTGTATTGTTAATAGGAACATGGCTGTTTTCTCCAAAGCTCCTCTGCTAGTGTAAGACTTGTAAAGCTGTAGTCACTGAACACCTCGCAAGACTTAAAAACACTTAGAATCACAATTAAACCCTTGACATTAAACTGTGTTTACAGCTATCTGTGTTCATAATTAAAAGTTTTGTGTGAATTCATTTAAGGGGAAAAATCCTAATATTTGCAGATGGCTTGACTCATTAATTTGAATAGTCGATTAAGAAGAGCCAGTGTAGCAGTTAATTGGAAACCAGTGGTGATAACCACCTGTTCAAACATACAGATGGAAAGTCTGTCTGCTTATCCAGCAACTGTCAGGAAGTGCTCTATCATTACTGATCGTCAAATATAAATGAGAATGAAATAGACGAGGATAAGTGGATGTAATACTGTTCATCACTGTCAGCATTTCGGGCTGAGGAGTACCACAGGTTACCTACCTGATGTGTTCACACACAATGTATGGGAAGTATAGATAAACACAGACATAGATGCCTACGAACACTCACACTCACACACACACACACACACACACACAAATAATTACCTGTCAAATGCAAGATGTGACTTCCTGGCACTAAATGAAGTGATTAATATTCGCGTGGGGGAAGTGGAGGAGAAGGGGGACATTTGGCTGATGAGGAGTTAATATTCACCACCCTTATTGCTTCTTTTATTGCAATGCCACAATGACAAGATGGAAAATGACTCATTGGAAGAGGCAAAACAGTGAGTACGGACATGTATTAGACCCCTCTCTGCTAGTTGAAATAATGTTTGATTTCTTTATATCCATGGAATGCATGATTGTTTTAGTGTATGCATGCTTTAAAAGAGGTATTTGTAGAATTTCTTTTTTAAACGCTAAAATTAGCGTTACAGTGTGAAGAATGCCAATGTATAGCTTTGCAGAGATATCTAATATAGTTAGCATGCTAACCACGTAGCTCTGCTTAGCTTTATCTTGTCAAATTGTAAGTTATTGTAGCATCCAGTCTGCCCTCAGACTAATGTGATGAAGATTTACCATTGCTGTTTAGATTAGTGTCAGGGCTGAATGTATTTAAAGAAGGCCATGGCTGGTGCTAGATTGGATCAGTAGGTGCAACGCTTTACTCTGCAGTGATTTCATACCTCACTACACACCTGTGATTGGTTCATTTGCTGTTACTACCTAGAGGCAGCAACTATGACTAGAAAGCAAAGGTAACATTGAAGGTGCAATACTGCTTATGGCCACTAGATGATGGCTCCAAAAAAACCCTGGCTCGCATTGACTTACAAAAACTTACAAAAGAATACTTGTATATGTACTTGTACGTTGTCTCTTGTATTACCTGGTTAGAAAAATAGTGATTGCTACATGCTTTTCTTATATAGATTTTTCTTCCATATGGCGGTCACCCTAAATCTTTCAGGCTTTTAAAATAACTTAACTTTTCTTTCCCCTCAGCCAGACAGACCAGTAATTTCAGTTAATTTCAACTTGCTAGTTACGTTTACTTGCTGTTAACATTTGGCCAAAATGTCAATGACCAACATAGAAATTCAAAGCTTTTAAGGGTGGTCCAAAAACTATTGGGAAATGTCATGGTGATACTGTCTGCCTCCAACACACAGTACATGGCTTCTACGTTGAAATATGTGCTTGTAACACTAGCATGCAAAATCGTAAGGCACATTACACTAGCGCACTGCTGATGTTGTACAGAAATACACACAGAGCTGTTTACCTATTTCAGGATACAACATTTCCTTTATAACATTTCAAATGATGTTGCTATATTTCTAATAACTGAAGTAACCAAGCTATGTCACTCTCCTTTATCCATTCAGAATCTGCAGTTACAGCAGTCTACCGATGTATTTGTGTTAGTTTGTTCCAGCCTGAATTAACACCACATCACCTCCATTCTCAAACAACTCCACCGGCTCCCCGTACCATACCGCATCCAATACAAGATCCTCCTCCTCACCTACAAGTCCCTTCATAACCTGGCCCCTCCCTATCTCACTGATTTCCTTCAGCAGTACAGCCCCATCCGCCGCCTCAGATCAGCCAACACTAACCTCCTCACTCCCACCACTAGGACAAAGCACTGGACCTTGGGGGACCGAGCTTTCGCTGCAACCGCCTCCACCCTATGGAAGTCACTCCCACAAAACATCAGGAACTCAGACTCAATACAAAACTTCAACTCAGTTCTGAAAACTCACCTGTTCAAACTTGCATTTTCTTGAGCCTCTTTGTTTTCTCTCTGTTCTTTTTGTGTTGATTGTTTGTGAAGCATCTTTGAGTGTCCAAAAAAGCGCTATATGTGATGTATTATTATTATTATTATGATTATTATTATTATTGTTATCATTATGTGTTAAATCATCAAAGTTGCACAATGAGACATACTAAAAAATGGACACAGTTGTTGACAGCAACTCCCATTTTCATTTTGCAAATTAAATGTCTTATTTTGTCAAGGTCTTGTGGCTTTGAAGAGAGTTCCAGGGCTTCAGTTCCCCTGTGATAATTCAGGGATGTTGGCAGTTTGAAGTTTTCAGTTAGATCTTAAATATAAAGACATTTATTGAGGAGAAGCTGTGTTTGTCTTTCTGCAGGAAAATGAACACAGAAATCCAACCGCTCTCGAAATGCTCTCTTTTTCCTAAATATCTCTGCTTATTTTCTTCCTCCGGTCCTCTGCTCCAGCCTCTGTGCTGACACCTCCCTTACCCGACCTCCCTCTGTGTGAGTGGATGTTTGCTACTGGATGTTGGTCGATGCTTGCAGGTTCTGAGCCCCAGAGCCCTAATAAACAGGAGTCTAATGGCGTCCCTTGGCTGCCGAGGGGGCTCACATTAAGATAATTAGGCAGAAAGAGGGTACAGGAATGGGGCCCCAGAGAGGAGGAGATGCTTCTGCTCTTTAGAACTTTTTTCCCCCTGACTTACTGTCTCTGCCTTTTTCCATGCTGTTGCCTGACTCACTTATCTATTTATTCTTGCGGTAACAATGCAAGAACTTGTGCGGTGCCATATAAATGTCTGAAAATGTAGATCTCTGTCATACTCTGAGGCAATTAATGTGATTTGTTTGGTATGCAAGGTACTCAAACTGAGTAAATTACCTCAGATGCAAGGTGTTACACAGCGACAGGTGGTAATGTCTGACAGTTAAAATAATAGGTGAAATGTGACATAGTCTGTGGTGACACTGAAGTTATTTGGAGTGAAATCTGATTAGAATTGTCTCTTGGCATATCACATACCAACATTACTACTGTGAATACTTACACATACCTAAATGCAAGTGGCAAGCGTCACAGCAGGCTTTGAGATTCAGTTCCCTTAATGGCCATTTGACAGGATATTAGGGTCTCCACAGCTAATTAAATTTCTTCTAATGTGTTCGGTGGCCATTTTAAAAGTAGCCCATTAAGAAGATGTTAGGTCTTGCAGTGTAGCATCTTCTGGGGGCATGTTTGCCTTGATTGATAAGCGTCTGAGACAGTTCATTTCTGCTTTGGTGATTGCTGATTGTTGCGTCCACTTTGTTGGTAAGACAGTATCTTTTGCATGTACGCATTAGACAAAGTGGTGCAGCCAAGTTTAAAGTCATGCGGTGACAGGTATTTATGTTTTTTTGGGTTTATATATTGAAATTCCCAGTAAATGAGTTACTATTGCACATGTAACGCTCCATTGTGTAACTGTATGAGATGTTGAAATTGTGCCAATGATATATAATATTTATAATTATATTTCCATTAGTGTGTGATCACATGAAAATGAGAATCTCTGTGTTTTCATGACTTAGAATGAGCCTTTGTATCTACAGAAGGAGTGGGTCACCTTGCACATCAACCAAGTAGCATCAACATGTTTTTAGAGTAGGTCACAAAAAATTCCATCCATCCATCCATGGGCAGGATATACCATGGACATATCACCAGTTCACAGGGCTGACATATACATACAAAAAAACATTCACACTTGTGTTAATACCTACGGGTGATGTACACTGACCAGTTAACTTATTAAGATGCATGTGTTTGGACGGTGGGAGGAAAGTGGAGTACACAGAGAGGACCCAGGACCTTCTTGCTGTGACGTGACTACAGTAGTTACCACTGTGCCACTGGGCCACCTAGTAATGATTATTTTGTTTATCAAATATTTTCTTGATTAATCATTTAATTGTTTGGTCTGTAAATATCAGAAAATGGTGGCAAGTTGTTTCTCAAAACCCTAGATGACATCATTAAATGTTGTTAGATCCACAACCAGAAGATATTGAGTTTACTGTTTGCTGGAAAGAAACTGGAATCAGAAACTTTTGACTTAAACTTTTTTTAACCAGTGATCGATTAACAAAATAGTTGCTAATTAATTAAACTGTTGACAAGTAATCAGTTCAATTCAATTTTATTTATAGAGCCCAATGTCACAACAAAGTCGTCATATAGGGCTTTTCAGAAATTGTTGAATTGTTTAAAAAAAAAACAAAAAAAAAACCAGTGAAAATCAGCAAACTGTCGAGTAATCAATGAATCTGCATTACTGTCACCCACAATATTTGAGTGAGGACTAGAGTTAATATCCCATGAACTAAAAAACTCACAACAGACAAAACAATCATGAGCTCTAATGTTGGATTTCAACATGAAGTAGGTTTTTCAGATGGTTGTAATCTGAAATTTCACCACTAGATATTGAGTAAATATCGCAAACTGAGCTTGAATCACATTAATTACCTCTGCCAGGAGGTATTGTGATCACTTTGCTTTGTGTGTGTGTCTGTGTGTGTGTGTGTGTGTGTGTGTGTGTGTGTGTATGTGTGTTTGTTTGTTTATTTGTTTGTTAGCAAGATAACTCAAAAAGTTATGGACAGATTTTCATGAAATTTTCAGGAAATGTTGATACTGGCACAAGGAATAAATGATTAAATTTTGGTGGTGATCTGGGGGGGGACACAGATCTGTCTTGGTGGAGGTCTGCGCTCTCTGAATGCTTTTCTTGTTTGTTTGTTTGTGTGTTTGTTTGTTAGCAACTTTTCGAGAAAACTATTACAACCATCTTTACCAAATTTTACCCACAGATAGGCCTAGGTCCTGGGACGAACCCATTAAATTTTGGGCCAAGTAGGCCAGAGTTCAAGGTCACAACAAGGTCACAAAATCTCAAATTTTCCTATCGCTCATCATTGAGCAATTTTCCAAAAATCATACAAAATTCAAAACGACTCAGATTAGCCTCCAATTTGATACACTCGTAGCTTATAACAATATCTTGTATCTGGCACAAAATTGTCCACATCCACTGTGGAATGTGGACTCTGTGGACATTTCAATTTAACATTGAAAATCCCATTTACGACACATTTTTCATTATAACTCAACAAATATTGATTGGAATTTAATTACCATGTTTGACCGCAATTTTTCTGCTGTATGGAACAACTTTGAAACTGTTTAATTTAAAAAGAAATAGTCCCTCCACACAAGCACACTGTTTGGGGTGCTTGGCAGAGGTTTGCGTTCTCTGAACACTGTATTTTTGGCTAACTTTTCAGTGCCCATTGGATGGAATCAGCAGGCGTTGTCTCTGATAGTGACTGATGGCTAATATCAGGCTTCTTAGATGGGATTACTGACTCTGAGGGAGTTTCACTTCAAGCCTGATGGATTTATTTGGGTTCAGCAATTATCTGGTTTGTGATTTGGTTTCTTATTTAATTAATAAATAGAAATGTGAACAGTGTAATTTTTTTTCAGAAGTGATATGCACTATGGGCTGCCTTCTGCAGTCAATCTTTAGTTTCTTGTAAATAAACAGTACAAACACATGTTTGGAACATTTTTAATAATACATCAGTATTGTCTCTATGGTTTGACACTAAGGAAACGAGCTTTGGTGGAAGCTTTCCTGTCACTCAGATAGACTATGAGCCTTAAAGACAAACTCATGGATGGAACCAGAACTTCACCTGCTTTTTTTTTCCATTCTTTTTTTTTTTTTTTTTTGCCTGTTTGAGCATAAGGACAGGAGCTGAGCTTCAAAAGGTGCTGGAACTAGAGTGACGCTTCACAGATAACTACCTCCAGCTCTGTCATTTTCTCTTTCACAGCTTCTCTTCGCTTGTTTCTGCAGCCTCGTGTGTAGGTTCACTAGCTGAGGCTCTTCTTTCTGCTCTGACACTCTGCAATCAGATGTGACACACTGAAGGCTCAGATGACAGGCGGCGAGACAAGGTCACACAGTCACCTACTTTTAACGAAGGACACACGCTGCTTCTTCTGACAGGCCTGCAGCACGCATATACACATTTAAGAACAGTGCATCCAAATGCAGTGTGCACACATACACCTCAACACACACTTATATCACACATACACCTTCACAAGGCAGAGCAGGAGTATTTTGCAGACAGGCCTTTTCTTGTGCCTGTGCAATCTCAGAAGCAATTACCTATTAAAATTTCATCCTTCTCATCTCAGAATGTTTAGGAAAAGATTATAACTGCTAGGGAGGTAATTAAGCCTGCAAATGGTGAATTGAGTTGTGAATACAGAGTACTGTGTATGTAAGTGTGTTTGCATATGTGTATGTGTGCTCTATCTCAATAAAACTAAAAGTGCTGCCCACCTAAAGCTTTCCCCTGTAATATTCAAATAGATAATTTCAAAACATTGAAGTACAATTTCAGTCTGGAGGCATTGTTAGTGTTGTAATTTCCAGGGTAAGTACAAATTTCCAATTATTTCATGACTAACCTTTTCATGAGATTATAGTAAGTGTAGTAACAATATGAATAGCTGCTGCTTTGTCATTTAGACTCAAGAAACTCCTAAGATTTCTACTACCTAATGCCACAAACTATGGGCAGTCACTTTGAATAAAGATATTTGATGCAAATGCAGACAAGTTGCTAGCTTTAGTGCTTCAATAACACAAACAAAAAGCAAACCCCCATCTTTCACAGCTTCCAAACTGTTGACCGCCATCAGTCTGTCTGTGCTACGGCGAGATCTTCCCTCTAGTTCCCCTTCTCACTTTCCCATCCTTCTACACTCCTCTGTCTTTGTCTCTGCAGCTCTTTGATGCTCGGAAGTAAAAAGACATAGGATTTTCAGCCTTTTAGGGATTCAAACAAAGTCTCTGGGTTTTGAGATGACATGAAAGTCTGCCAGCTGGCCGAGTAGGGGATTGGTGGGATGGCTAGGTTCTGGTTCAAAAAGCACCAAAGTGTCCATTTTTAATATGCAGTAGGTTGTTTGTGCCCACACAGGGTCCCCAGTATAACAAACACAGACCTAAAGCCTTTGTATTGCTGATATTGTGTGTTTGTGGGTTGATTTTTCTTGTGTGGTGTATGAGAAAATGGTTAGAAATAATCAAACACAGTAAAGCAAAGCATGCATTGGGGACAGGGATTTGCAATCTTCTTTATAGCTGTGCTGAATGAATTACAACCCAATGTTGCCTTTGTATGTTTCTGCAAACCGCAGGTGTGTATAATGTCATTATTTCTGAACTGAAAATATGTTCTGTATCAACATTTGTGTATCATCTTTATATTGTTCTTCTCATGAGGCTTTCTTGATATCAGCTTGTTATGACAATAGCAGAATTAATTTTTTTATGGTCAGGTTTATTCACTGACAGTCCTTGGTTAAGGTTAGAAAAGGACATTTCTGATTTTTGACAGAAAAAGTCTGTAAATCCCATTTTTTCTATTGATGATATCAGCTCAAGTCACCTTAACTCGGCATGCCATTTTTTTTGCATTTCCATGAAGTGAGAGCACCTACCACCAACTACTATCAGATACTATTTCTAGTATCACTTTTGGTGAGGTTCCAAGTGACCCAGAGTGATATCAAATGTGAATGTAAAATAATGCAGCTCACAGATTGGTTGTCCCCGCGTCATATGTGTGTCATTTTGTTTTGACATGGGACACCAAGACAAGCTGGTGGACAGTGTCTGGAAACGTCAAAACAAATTTAGTGTCAGTTCTATCTTTATAAATCAAACAGATTTGAAATGTAACAATACTGTATTTTGGTCTAAAAAAGAAATCTTTACACAATACTTATTTTGTGACTCATGAGTTGTAAACTTCCTCCTGTTGCAGTGTTGCCTTATTTCATAGTTGTTGCTGCAGTCATGACAGTATGTTTACATTACATCACTATGACAGAGTTTTGCTATTT
Organism: Sphaeramia orbicularis; assembly: GCF_902148855.1. Lineage (NCBI taxonomy): Eukaryota > Metazoa > Chordata > Actinopteri > Kurtiformes > Apogonidae > Sphaeramia > Sphaeramia orbicularis. The sequence continues at coordinate 38,511,571 of NC_043975.1, read as the reverse complement.
TGGAAAAATGACATAAGATGCTATAAAAAATTATTTAAAAATCATGTACAGTGTTGATTCATTTTAACCCAAACCACCATCTTTTCCTAACTTTGATTGAAGCATTTTTAATGCCTAAACCTAAAGGGTGCCAGTTGTGAATTTTCTTTGTTAGCTATTTCAAAACATCATGTATAATACTAGTGGTTCTGTCAGGTAACTTACATTATAGCCCGCTGTTGAATACGTGCAAGTACTAAGTCATGCTCCATCCATCAGGTCAGTCTGCTTGTTCACTTGCACTCGATCACCCAGAAACAATGTGGGTACGTCACTTCTGATTGCCAATGACTGCTCCCCATAGGTTCTGCCCACGCCCGTAATTCAAGTAATAAAAAGGTCCAGTGTGGTGCATTCATGGTGATTTTTATTCAATTTCCACCTCTCTTGGTTCTAAGTAATACACAAAGCACAATTAACGTCATAAGCATGACCAGTGCAGGTACACTTTAAAAGCCTTACTTTTTTTAAACACTTGGCCCTTTCACAAACACTTAAACAAGTCAAAAAGTATCTGTAATGAAAGATGTAATAAAACCAAGTTTGGAACTTAAACTAGTCCATCTTTTCTTATGTGTCACAAGTCCGTTCTGTAATACACCTAAGCCTTGGCAGGTTTTTTTTTTTTTTTAAGGCTGTGAGACTTGGCGAACATCCCAGTTGAGATCAGAGACACACAGGGAACAGTGTAACTACCTAACTAATTGCTGAAATTACTTATCCCTTTTCAAAAATGTAAAGGGGTATTTCCTCTATAAATACATTGCAGAAATGTTGCAAATGCAGCATCTCGATTTCATCACAGATTTCCAGTGCACTTGGGTCTTCATGCTGATCAATGGTGGATTTACCTACTGGTGGTCTTGGCACCATGCCCTCCTGTTTGAAAATCTGCAGAAAAAGTGCTGTCTTGACTGGGAATTGAACTCCAATCTTTCACATCGCTGTCCAAAGCACCAGCTATTGAATTAAATCTCTGTTGGCTTCAGGCCAAATTTGCTATCTGATTGTCTTGGTACTTTTTGGGATGTGATGTTTACATATAAGCTTCAGGGTTAATT